>NC_068297.1:19515917-19815917 GCF_025860055.1 Xyrauchen texanus | reverse complement strand
ATGCGCTCTAGGTCCTCATGGTGGCTTAGAGACTCGCCTCAATCCGGGTGGTGGAGGACGAATATCAGTTGCCTCCGCATCTGAGACAGTCAATCCGTGCATCTTATCACGTGGCTTGTTGAGGCTCACCGCGACATCCACACACAACTCACCACGCAACCCACCAAGAGCGAGAACCACATTATAGCGACAAGGAGGAGGTTAACCCAACATGACTCTACCCACCTTAGCAACTGGGCCAATTGGTTGCTTAGGAAGCCTGACTGGAGTCACTCAGCACGCCATGGATTCGAACTTGCGACTCAAGTTGTGGTAGTCAGCGTCTTTAATTGCTGAGCTACCCAGGCCCCCTTAAGACAAGGGCTTTTATAAAATTATACACTTCACATTTCTGTGTTTAAACCCTCCAAAAATTACCATATTCATAAGTGCCTTAGTGTAACACAGAATGTTTGCTATTTTTAAAGAAAAGGTTTTTTGTGGTAATCAACATTATGCCACAAATGCTGTTGATGGAACCCGAAACATTCATTTAATATACTTGAGCAGCGTTAAATTGCAGCGTTAAATTGGTGTGTTCTGTATAAATCTGTATGTTTTATAGTGTATATGCTTTTCCCCTATTCCACTGTACTTTCAGAAACTTTAAATTCTTTCCGCTGTGTTGACTGGTTGATATAATGTATGGTTCTATCCTATGACGTTGGTTATGTGGTCTGTTCAACCCACATGTGCACTCTTCAAAAACCTATAAGAATACCACTTATTAATTTACATGCCCACATAAGCAACGTTCACTGGGAGAAACCAATATCTTTCTAGCAAGCCAGTCCACTTTCGGCCATCTTTGGAATGCTCTCGGGAGGCTATTTCCAGTCATGCCAGTGCAGCTCCTATCTGCTTGAATGGGGGAACACCGAAATCTCAAAAACAGTTGGTCAAGATTACGATTAAAGAACCTATTTCAAATCGGCAATTAAATTTGATAATATTGGAATCATAAATTGTGCTTCTTTACCTCATATTACGCTAAAACACGCAATCTTTCTATATCTGTTGACCGCTGGGCACTAGAGCTTCTTGGTTGGGTGTTCTACTTATTCCCATTGATTTAAATAGAAGTGGCCCATCTCTGTTAAATAGTCTCTGGAGAAACTCAGGTGTGTTAAACCGCGTTCTCTTAATCCCTTAAACAGTGCAAGGAAAACAGCGTTCTCGTGTACATGATGTATCAGAATGCCGGTTTCTGCAAAAACCCTGGAATAAACCATTTTCTTAAGTGCATGTAAATGTGGTCATTCTGCCTAACATCTCCTTTTGTGATTCAAAGAAGAATGAAAGTGAACTATTCCTTGAACATTTAAAAATTACACACTTCACCTATAAACAAACAGCCATGACAACACAACAGAGGCAAAAACTATCATCCATTTCTTGACTGACATGCACTTAAATGTTTTGTCCAAAATAAAGAAATTTAGTACCAGAATTTCCTGTTATGCATATATTTAGACATGTCAAACGTTATGGCCTAATTTTTTCTAATCATGGACAATATCATCTCTGAGTTCAGCTAAACTGAAAATTACAAACAACTAATCTCAATTTACCTCTGCACTCTTCATGGATTTCAGAAGGTTTGCCACTGTCTCTTTAAATGAGTTGATAAGGAGTCGCCCCAGTTGCTCATACAACATACCCAAACAGGCCACAGCTGCCCTATAGGGAACAATAAGTAGCAAATCAAGCTGTCAAGCTCTGGTAGAACCCCATCTGCAGCGCACTCGGTGGAGGTTTGTATGATGAGCATGTAAAATGTAGATTAATGACACATTGCACTCACAGTCGTGTAGGCAGGAAGCTGGGTGAGTCGTCCTTGCTGCGGACGATGTCATTGCAGCGGTCCACAGTGAGGCTGGACGTTAGGGATTCGCCCACTCTGTACACCAGCGCCAGACAGTGTGCCAGGAGACAGCGTGTCGGGGGGCCTGGAGAACTCGTTAGTACCCTCGTCAGCTGCTCCACTAGCCGTTTCTGGTTCTGTTTCAAATTGGCCTGCCTCACAAATAAGACACCACCATATTTAGTTGATTGGCAGACAAACATGCTCGTTGGTTGTTGGCATTTCACCAGTAAGAAACAGACAGACACATAAACAGTCTATTTCAGACTGAGAGATCACTGTTGGGCAGGCAAACAAATAACCAGAGAGTCTGTTCAAAGCGGCTGCTTGTTTATGTGTGAGAGGGACAGACAGAAGAATCAGCATTTCTTCTCCAACAGAGAGCTTATTGTCAGAGTGCTCAACTCACCCGGTCTGTGGTAGGGAGCAGCTTCTTGAGGAAACGTAGCCACTCAAAGATAAACTCGGCCCTCTGGTGCTCCCTCAGCTGACTGCAGGTTTCCTCGTTGAGCAGTAAACCATGAGCCTGCTCCATTCTTGCACCTCGCCTCCTCTTCTTTCCAACTTTTTAACGGAGAGCCCAACCAGAGTGACAGCACTCTGTCTCTTATTAAAACACCTGCCCAACACCTCCATCTACCCTGGAACAAACAAGAAGTGACTTAAACATAAAAAGGTTTGCCACAAAAGATCCACCAAATGTATTTGTATCATAGTATTGAAATAGGGAACTGACACAAATAAACTGACTCTAATTACCTGAAGCTGCATTTACTGATAAGAATGTCATTACATCGTTTCAAAACATCTATATTTCTGCACTAGGTTTAGAGTCTATCAACCAATACAAAAAATTCAGTATGTTCATTCCTGTTAAATAAATAATTCACCCAAAAATGAAAATCCTCTCATAATTTACCCAGATGTGTATGACTTTCTTTTATCTGTTGAACACAAACAAAGATTTTTAAAAGAATATCTCATCTCTGTTGGTCCATATCATGCAAGTGAATGGTGGCCTGATCTTTGAAGCTCCAAAAAGTGAATAAAAGCATCATAAAAGTAATCCATCTGACACAAGTGGTTTAATTCATGTCCTCAGAAGTTATATGAAAGGTGTGGGTGTGAAAAATATCAATATTTAAGTTTTTTTTATATATATATATATATATATATATATATATATATATATATATATATATATATATATATTTAAGAGACATTATTCTAAAAATCTTCATTTGTGTTAAGTAAGAAGAAAGTCACAAATCTGGGATGACATGAGGGAGAGTTAATGATGAGAGAATACATTTTTTGGGGGATTTACTATTTCAAGTGAAAATCAGTTATATGTTTTCATGTCCCGTGACTCCCTCATACATGTCTTAATATATTGCATGAAATATGTTTAAAGATGAAAATACATAAAACGAATATTTCTTGTTTTTCTTTTTTCTACAGAGCTCTAAAGGTACTGATTAATAGGAATGAGCCTGTAAACAGAGCACAGTCCAGCTATTAAATGTTAATAACACATGGCACAACCCCTATTCAAAAAGTATCTTGTAAACTTATCTGTTGCCATTATAAATAATGCAGTGTGCACTGCACATTGGACTTGCGCAGTCCTGAGGAAAAAAACAAAACAGCAGACCATACTGCTAAAATGATAAGACAAGATCTTAAACAGATCTCATACTCCTTTATAATTGCAAGTGTTATTCCGGAGCTCAAAGTGTTGGATTTTCCTTGTGTGTCCATAATAAATGAGGCAGCCGGGACAGAGTCCCCACACACTTTTTTTCTCTCTATCTTTCAGGTTTATACTCTGCATGGCAGTCTGAAAAGAGAAGATTTGGCTTGAATGTGACAGAAGTGAATCAAACCTTAATACCATGATGAATAAGATGATTGTGGCAATATTTCTACTGTATTAACCTGTAGCTTTCTGATAAGTACTCTGCGGTCTGTTCGTACACTTGATAAATACATAAACACATTTATTTTTCACAATTAAGCCTTAATAGTTTTTGTTTTTATGTGTTGCTTTTTTTTTTTTTTATTATTATGTATGACTAAATGAACAGGGCTTTACAATAAGTTAACGAAAGGATAGTTATGTTTTAAAAATTGTTTACTAAATATAAGACAAGCCCTAAAATGAATTTGTAGTTGTCAGTAATTTACACCGTGTCTTGTTGACATGATGAAACTCTAATGCTAGCAAATGCTAAACACTTCACTAACGTGCTAGCCAGGGAACTCTTCAAAAGCAAGAATTTAAGTGTTTCATCAAAATGAAAGTGCCATGAGGAAAAGGTGTATTACCTGCTAAATCCATCAACAAAATTTTCGAAGGTATATTCCTGTTCAATTCGGCCGTTTGTGTTATTCCTCAAAGACTTCTGCTCGCGTAAAAGTGCGAGTGAAACTGTGAAGCGCAACCACGTTAAAGACAACAGTACCTTGATGACCGCTAGAGGGAGAACTACAAGACTGCCTTTGTCATAGACCTGTTAAGTGTCTCCAAACCTAGTAAAAGATGCCTACTTGGACAGTTCCAATTTATGTGTATTTATTTTTGAGAAACTCCATAATATGATTATTTTAACCATACAATCGGCTTGTTGGTAATCTAATCACACTTCAAAAGTACAGTATTTTTTGAGAAACCCAAGCTGAAAAGGTTAAACAAATTTGGTCTTTATAAGACAAGACGTGCGAGAGTATGATGATCAATCTGATTGTTATCAGGCTTTACTTTATAATCTTTTTAAATAGGCTGTCTAATGAAAAAAGAACATATAGGGGTTGATAATCAGTACTACTTATTATACTGGAAGAGATTAGGCCTTCAGTTATAGAATCAATTCCCAGAATATACAAGTGTTAATTTCCTATTACTTAGACCTGTACACAACAGACAACTAAAGAACACTAGGAACATTTTTCAAAAATGTCTTTCCAAAAAATAATGTCTGTGAAAAAAAAAGAGAGAAATAGAAACTGACATATATTTATTGATAGCCCAGGGTTTTTGCAAACTACAATTGGTGGACAAAGATTAAGTTTTAACCATTTTATTTGTTCATTTGTTGTATTTGCTTACATATTTATTTACAACACAATCAAATAAAATAATTGAAATGTTGCATTTTAGTTTCCGTTTATTTCACTCCACAGTAAGTAGTTGAAACATCTTGTCTCTTTTGCGTCAAAACTTTAGACTAAGTTCATTTCCTTTCATTTAAATCTGATGACATAACATCCAACCCCCCCACCCCCCCAACATCTGCATTTCTGAACAACCAATCTAAAACCGTACATTTTACATGTGTAAAATAGTAGACATTAATTCTAGAGCCCTGGCTTTTGCCTAAACATGGCTGTCTCTCAGCACATCCCAGATAGCATTTGTAAAAAAATAAGTGATGACCAATACTGTACTGATGAATCAGTCTCATCATAAGAAAACTAGCTGATTAAGGATGCACGTTTCAAGTTCTAAACAATAATAATGAAACTCAGCAGTATTCCATAAAGTAATCATCCTCCTCATCACGGTCATCACCTCTTTCCTTATCTGAGAGCATATTCCAGACCACAAAGTCATCATCTTCAGCTGTTGAAAACAAGAGGAAAAGAACGAATAATAATAATAATAATAAAAAGCAACAAAAAGCACAAATATACATTTTAAATCCATTTAGCATTGTTCAACTCTTTGCATACCAACACATCTCTTTAGGGTCTTCTTGACTGCTGGAGTTGGTGAAAGCTTGTCCTATACAAGAAAATTGTATATAGGCATATGGGAGGGTCAAGACATATCATGTTTCAATAAATAAAACTGAACAACAATTGACTCTTCGCTAAGCCCACCTTAAAGTGATTCAGACCAATCCTGTCTTAGCAACTGTCACGTCCGCCATTTCTCTGGTTAGGGTTTGCTTTGTTCCCAATGAGAATATACGGGAATGATGTGTGCTTAGAATTTTATAGAAATTATAAAAAAAAAAAAAACCTTGATGCTGGGTCACTTGTAATACTGACACGAGGTACCTAGAGAGGATATATGCGTTTTTCTTTCTTTTTTTTTAAATCTTGAGAAGAGCATATTATGGATTAAACTCTGCCAGCCCTCATTCCCAAATGAACACGTATAACAACAAGGACACCTTTTTCCAAAGTAAATTAAAGCTAATAACTTAACATTAATTCACTTATGTATCAATTCAGGTCTTAGTAAAGGTGAGAGTAAACAGAGTTCACAGCATTAAAGTGAGTGTGTTGAGATGTTGTGAACAGTTCTGTTCACTTACACTTATGTTATCTGGTGTGTAATCACTGTCAAATTACTCTTTTCTCATTTCAAGTGAGTTTGATAATAATTTGCCTTGATTCAGTCTCCACAGTTTTCAATCAAATTGTTGCATAATTTAACCATTTATTTTACAAAAAACATCTGATAAATATGCCACTCTTCATTCCAGCCCATATAAGAATATTAGTAGGGTTGTAAACCGATTAAATCTTTTAAATCAATTGAATTACATAACAAGCTGATTCATCAAAATAATCGATTTTAATCGTATACATCATTATTTGCTGAGAAAGGCCCCCTAATAAACATAATTCATATAAATAATGCATAATAATTAAACTATTTATAAATCTAATATTTAGGGCTCGTAAAAACAGATGCACTTCAAGCTTGAATTGCTCGTATAGTAGGAAAATCTGTACTTTTACTACGGAATTACGTACACTTCAGGGGGCATGATTAATTGAGTAATTTTTTATATAATTAATCAAAACTAAATTAACACATAAAAATCGACAGCCCTAAATATTATCCATTCGGTTTATGTAAATGTTTTCCCAAAAAAACGCACCTTTCACAGTAATCTCAATTCCAATTCCAATTCCAATAGGAAGTTCTGCAAAGCTTGTTAGAGTGAGCAACGGTAGCCAAGAGGGGCGGAGCTTAGCGAAGGGTCAGTTGGAAAATCTTAAAAACAAGTCGAAATTTGGGACTGCCGTTGTTACCATTGGTGCAGCCTTTTTGCCCTGTTTCCGTCCCTTTCGTTTATTCTGAAGATGGAAAATGTACTTGTCCATGTTATTCCTTAGAAGAAAAAAAAAGTTAAACCAATTTATACAAAGATCCACACTAGACATATGCAACAAAATTATCATGTAAAAAAAGACATTAAACCTTACATGGGCACTCAGCATCTGCCCACTAAATGTTCCAAAAGCATGAAAAGATTTGATAATAGTCCAATAAGGTATAAATATACTTATTAATGGATCCCAGCATTCCTGGGCTGATGTGCAGACACTGAGGGGTCCTCACTGCAGATAAGATGCTAGAACTCGGTGTCTGAGGGTCCTGAAGTTGGCAGAAATCTTCCTCATCTCCATTTGCAGACATAACTGGCAACTAAAACAGTCAAATGAGATTGTCTTAGGAGAGGGGGTAATTAAGACAAGAGGCTTTATCAGGTCTATACATTTCACAAACAAAGTTAGTTTAGTTCACTGAATTAATGAACAAAAAAAGCACCTTGATTTGTTTATTGTGGATAGGTGAGCTAGCAAAGACGTCGTCATGGTCATCTTTGGGCATGTGATCCAAGAAATGCCTCATCTGCTGTCTCCTTTTAAGCGTTCCTGCTCTAGCAGTTATTTCAACAACTTCCTTTCCTGTTCACCAAAATATGAGATGAAGCATCACTTTTTCCTTTTTCGATTGCATTGATTTAGTCACCAGAAAACATTCACAATCTTCAAAAAGTGTCATAAATGTTTGGACTGTACCTGGTTCCTCAATTGTAGTTGGTTTCTTCTGTGGTCTTTTTCTGGGTCTTCTGTTTGTCTTCTGATGGGCATTATACTGTTCCTGACACTCTTCAGCTGAACGGGTGCCAACAAAATAGGCAACATTTCCCCAGTAACCACTCTTGTGCATGGGTAATGAGTTCACAGCCCTTTTCAATGAAACAAAAACCGTCAGTATGTTTACATGCATTTTGAGGTGGACTTCAGTCAGACTAAAAAATGAGTAACTGTAAAATGCCAAGTAAATGCTTTAGTCCAACTGAAATTACACCTGTCCAATTTTTGTGTAGTAGAACTAACAAACCTAGATAATGCAATTGTAGCCCGACTTCATCCAGCATGTATACACATTAGTCAGAACACAACTGGCCTCACTATAGCGTGAATGCTCCGAAAGACAGAGTATTTAAAATGTTCTTCCTTAAAGGGATAGTTCACAAAAAAAATTAAAATTCTCTCATCATTTACTCACCCTCATGCCATCCCAGATGTGTATGACTTTCTTTCTTATACAGAACACAATCTATGATTTTTAGAAGAATATCTCATCTCTGTAGGTCCATACAATGCAATTAAATGGGTACCAAAATGTTGATGCTCCAAAAATCACATAAAGACATCATGATTGTAATCCATAGGACTCTTAAATACATACCTTCAGAAGAGATTTGATAGGTGTGGGTGAGAAACAGATCAATATTTAAGTTATTTTCCCTTCCCAGAAGGGGACGATATGCATGAAGAATGTGAAAGTGGAAGTTAAAGTGGAGACTGATTGAGCAGGGAGGAGAAAGGTAAAAAAAGGACTTAAAATATTGATCTGTTTCTCACCCACACCTATCATCTCACTTCTGAAGATATGGATTGAACTAATGGAGTCTTATGGATTACTTTTATGCTGACATATGTGATTTTTGGAGTTTCTAAATGTTGGCACCCATTCACTTGCATTGTATGGACCAAAAGAGCTGAGAAATTCTTCTTTTGGGTTCAGAATATGAAAGAAAGTCAATCACATCTGGGATGAAATGAGGGTGAGTAAATGATGAGAGAATTACATTTTTTGAGTGAACTATCCCTTTAAAATATTTGATTACAATGAATACTTGGAAAGTAGCCTCACTACACAAAAATGCACATTAGTTCTGCACATACTCAATCAAATCAAATCAAATGACTTTATTGTCACACTACCATGTACACAAGTGCAACAGTAGGTGAAAGTCTTGTGTGCAGTTCCGAGCAACATAGCAGTCATGACAGTGACGAGACATATACCAATTACAATAAACAACATATTTACACAACACAATTTACAATTGTACTGAATGACTATGAACAAGATCTTTCTACATCTCCAAATTGTGTCCTCTAAAATCACCAAAACTCATGACCAAATTTTCTCTTGATCCTTTTTTCCTAATTTGTAAGAAATTAAGAAACTTGAAACCCAAAATTAAAGCAACATTACAACAAATATGTATTGACAACACTTTCCAAATATGACCTTGACATGGATTGATTAAAGCTTACTTTTGTAGTTTTTGTAGCTCTTCTTCCATCCATTTTCCATCCAATGCATCTTGTTCATTCACATTGTTGTTTAATTTTTCTAGATTTTTGCTTCTGGTGTTTGCTTTTTCTGTGTCAGATTTCTTTGATCTTCTGTTTGGAACATTATGTTGAACACTTTCCTTATCTTCTGACTGCTCATAATGCATGTCCGTTGAGGAAAACAAGTGTCCATTTGTTTTGAGTTCAGATTTACCGGAATCTTTATTTTGCTTTGGCTTCTTTAATACAGCCTTCTTGTCTTGCTGTCCTCGCTCTTTATCATTAGAGGGTAAGTCAACAGAATCTCCGACCAAAAAATCATCTAAATATATCTTTGTGTTCTTTTTTGGTCTACGTGAAACTCTCACTAAATCTTGTTCATTTTGTTTCTTGTGACAGGCAGAATTCTGCGGTACAGAGGCAAGCATCTCAATTTTATGAGGTATTGTTAGCTGTTTACGGTCAATGGAGCCTCTTCCTATACGCCTCTTTGGAGGGTCTGGAGATGCAAAAGAGCTGTTCGAGTCTGTGGAATACTGTACTCTGGAACTTATGCAAGAACTTCGTCGTAAGGAACTGTTGTCTGAGTCAGCATGTGGCATGGAGAGCAGTTCACCCTGACTTTGTTTTTGGGACGACTTGCTGTTGTACACTGTCCTCTGATCATTCTCAATGCCTGTATTCTGTTCATCTGAGGACATTGCATGTACAGGTGGGCAATGCACATGCTGGTCAGATGTAGAATTAACCAAATCAGCTTTTGTGTACTTCTCAGTCATTCCTGATCCTGAACATGCAGCGTTTTCCTCTCTAGAACTTGACTGTTGTTTCCTGAGTGAGGTCCTTTGAGGCCGGCTATGTTCAATAGCTTGCTGTTTTGCTGCATGGCCTGAGTTAGAGCAATAGGCCACCACAGGGGAAGCTCTCCGAACTCTGGTAGATTTATATGGTGCAGTGGTTCTCTCTGTTGAAGGTGAATTGCTCTGAGATGGTACCGTCTTTTGAGATTTGGAATTCTGCTTGATCTTTCTTCTAGGTAGAGACAATTCATCTTCACTGCTAGATGTATTGTGCCTCCCTTTTGTAAAAACAAATAAATGTGAAAACTTGCAATAAAAAAAACTAATGAACTACAATAAATGATCAATGCACAAATCTGACCTTTTTCCAGAGTTTCAGGTAGGATTGATTTCTCCTTTGTGATTTGCTTTGTTGCCATAGTTACTGGCTTCTTGGGCTGCATAGAAAATGACAATATCAAATTGAATATATTGCCAACTTTCAACAATATTAAAATATTGTCAGTGCCACAAGAGATCAAAACATTGTTCACACTACTAAAAAAAATAAGAAGAGTACCGTGGATGCCACTGAGGAAGCATAGTCTTCAAGGATGGTGACATTCATGTTAGAGTCCATAACAATCCTCCCTCCTTTCCAATATTCTAAAGGAGGTTTGATGAGTCGGCCACTGCGTGACACTTTTGCACTGCCCTGTAGTATGCTGTCAGTGGGAGTGATTGGAGCTGTACCACAAAAACCTCAATATATTAGTGTGAATGTCTTTGAAGATAACCAGAGTTTAAACTAAATATTTTAATTGGATTTCCAAACATTACGGTCCTAATAGTTGGCAATAACCAAGTTATAAAGTAAAAGACTGGACATCAAAAACAAATGTCAATCTCAAACAGAAGGGTAAAGGCCATCTTTTGCTAATATCGCTTCTGTGAAGGCCACCTTTACTGGTGAAATGATGTACTCACTTGTTGTAATGACTTGAAGCCTGGGTTGTTTGGACGTTGACTTTTTAGAAGGGTGTTGACTTTTGACTTTAGGAGGTTTCGCACTGTTGTTGTCTTTATGAATTTTCTGAGATCTAAAAAAAAAAAAAATTTAATGAAATGTTCAGTTTCTTATTTAATAAACTGATGCTGTCTCTTCATAGGTAATTACAGAGTAGAGGCAACATACCCAGCATGATCATTCAAAAACTGACCCAGGTCCTCCTTCCACATTTTTGGAAACCCAAAAAGAAACTTCTTTAAAAACCAGGATGGAAATGCTGTGGAAAGGGTAAATACCACATGGTTAAATTAAGTAAACTACATAAAAGTAATGAGTCCTGATTTAAAAAAATTAAAAAAAAATAATAAAAATTATAATAATGATCTTACATGGATTGGGATGTTTGGCCATTCTCCCAATAAGCACATATATTCTGCCGGATGCCGTCTTAAGCACATTATTTGAGATTCTTTCAGTGATAAAACTGCTGTGCCAGGGTATTTTAGTGTCTCTAAAATGCGTAAAACAAATATAGTAAATAATTTTAGGCCTACATAATATTTTAAATCATGTATAAAATCATACTCTACTGTGTGTCCCAACCCCTATGACTAAAACGAGATGTTAGGCAGAACGTTATCCTCAGTCCCTATTCACTTTTTTTGCACTTTTTTTCTTGTTGCACGGAAAAAAAGAAAATAATATGGTTATAGAGTAACATGAGCATCATAAATGATGACAATTTAAATTTTTGGGCGAACTATCCCTTTAATGTTGTGGCTGTGATATACAACTTACATGATATCAGTCTTCAACAATTTATGAAGTAGTCCATTTTAGACAGGGTAACAAGCCTTAAATGTGACAAGACTTACAGAAATTTAGAAGTAATTCTTACATGCGAATACCATCAACCACAAGGTCTCTGTTGAGCAATTTCAAAACCCAGTCTTTTAAATGAATTCCTCGCACCTGAAATTAGATTAGATTCTGAATTTTTGGAAGCGTGAATACAGCAAATGTGTTAATCCAACAGAAAAATGACAAAAGCCTATAACTTCAGTTAACCTATAATATATATACCCCCCTAATCAAGGTATTATTATTATTACCCATGTTTGCCTTAAGAACTACCAAAGGATTTACTTACATTGGTTCCATCATCCAAAGCTGCATCCATTTGTCTAGCTTGTCGTTTAGACTGAAACACAGATGCTTGCTTTCGTGGGATCAAAACATGGGGAGAGATCTGCAGAAGAGGATCCACTAGCAGATTATGAGGGGGTTGAACAGGTCCTGGGACCAATTCTGTGCACTCTGACTGACAATCTGATTGACAAAATGTATCAGACTCAGGACTACTGAAAACTTCAATTTTTGAGCGCTCTTCCGTGGCGTCTTTTTCTACTGAATCCGTCAAATTGCTCATCTCACCAAATACAGCACAACCACCTGCAATCACACATTCCAGAGAGCTAAGGGCAAAGGGAGAGGATATTCTGCCTAAATTCTCAGATAAGAAAAACTTGTAAAATGTAAGAATTACTAATATATAAATAAATACTAAATTACTGGCTTTGACAAGAACCCTTAAAGGACAGTTTATCCAAAAATGAATATTTTTCCATCATTTACTCACCCTTGTGCCATCCCAGATGTGAATAACTTTCTTTCTTCTGCAGAAAAAAAAACTAAGATTTTTAGAAGAATATCACAGCTCTGTTGTCAGCTCTCCATACAATGCAAGTGCATGGTGGCCAGAACTTTGAAGGTCCAAAGAGCACACAGAGGCAGCATAAAAGTAATTCATACAACTCCAGATGTTAAATGTATGTTTTCAGAAGTGATATGATAAGTGTGGGAGAGAAACAGATCAATATTTAAGTCATTTTATTACTATAAAGCTCCACTTTCACATTCTTCTTCTTTTGTTTTCGGCTATTTGCATTCTTTGTGCATATCACCACCAACTGAGCAGGTGGAGAATTTATAGTAAAAAAGAATTTAAATATCGATCTGTTTCTCTCCCACACCATCATACAGCCTAAAAAAAAAACACTTGTGCCATATGGATTACATTTATGCTGCCTTTATTTTCTTTTTGGAGCTTCAGAATCCTGGCCACCATTCACTTGCATTGTGAGGACCAAAAGAACTGAGATATTCTTCTAAAAATGTTCACATAAGTTCAGCAGAAAAAAGTCATACACATCTGGGATGGCTTGAGGGTGATTAATTGATGAGAAAACTTTTGGGTGAACTATCCCTTAAAGTCTGCAATCTTTTGTTTGCTCTTTGATGGAACTGTGAAGGCTTCACATCATGTTAAGTTGTTCCCAATTCAATCTTTAAACAATGTTTTTTTTTTGTCTGCTGTTTAAATCTTTGCATTTTTTATATTCTTAAATTTCTCCATGTATTTTTCTGTACTATTATTGCATGATCAAGTTATTTCTTTAACAGTAAGTCTTTGTTTGTAATAGGGGTGTAACAATTCAAATTTATCACGGTTCAGTTTGTATCGCAGTTTTAGGGTCACGGTTTCGGTATGTCTCGGTATATGCAATGTACAGGGAAAAAAATATTACACAAAAAACATAGTAACCGTGACTCCAGCCAGGCCTCCTAAGCAACCAAACTGCCCGGTGGGCCGCCGCACTTTGGGGCCAATCAGGGGCTGACTGGCCTTCGGAGAACCGGGTTGGCCGTGATAAGCTGAAATGAATCATATTATTATGCCGCGATATGCAGAAAAGGACAGCAACCCCGGGCACGTGGTGAGTTTTTCTATCAGCGGCTAATTTTCTCTACATGCCATTTTTAACCACACATGACGCTTGCAGAACAGTGATGTCATCAAGCTGACACACGTGAAACACAGGCAGGGCGTATCCATTTACAGATCCGTTCAGGTTCATTAATGGAGGTTGTAAACCTTGTACCTCAGATGCGTCAATAAACTTGGTGAACCGCAGTGCCAATGCTTCCCGAATAGTGGGTGGCTAACCGTACGGAACTGTTACACCCTGTTTTTTTAATTTTTATTTTTTTTATTGTGGACTAATTACATTGTTAATTATTTAAAATGACATATTTTTTGTATCTGTCTATGCCTGGATTTCAAGGTCATGGACCCCTATTGAACTAAGTGCATATTGTATTCAAATGCAGACACACAGATTATTCTAAATAACTGTAATTATTTCATGAGAAATGAAAAGAAAACAACTTACCTCTATTTTTGATGTCCTTTGAACTGCTGCAATAACTGACAGGTTTCTGCTGAAATTGAGCTAATGTCTCACTAGAAAGCACCCTCTCCAACAACACATAAGGCTCTGTGTAAACAAATGAAAACATGCAGCAGAAACTCTTTTGTGATCACATTGCAACAAATTGATTGGGTCCCACCAAATTCAGATGTCTAACAATAGTAATTGCGAGGGTAAAACAATAAACATCGCAATCATACGTCTGTTTCTATTGACAAGATTCATCTCTGGAAATTGCTTTCGCTTTGCCATCATCCCAGCAAACATCTCCTCTGGTATCTTCTCCAGCAAAACATGCGGTTCTAGATATACAAAAACAACTAAACATTAATAGAAGTGAATTAAAGCAATCTGTTTATTATAAGCAAAAAAAATTATATAATCTGAAGAAAAAAAGGAGAGAAAAACTAACCAATCAATGACTCTGTGTCAAACATTTCATTTGGCCTGCCAGGCACTTTCTCAAAATTGATGGGATGATTTTCTTTTGGAAAGTCCATCTCTCCATCCTGTGGATCTCCTCTCGGTGACTGTGGAGGAGAGATGGCTAAAAAATATGTGTCTTGGTTGGCGTTACTTGTTTGTAAGTACTGAGTCTTGGTGCTCGAGGGGACACTGTTACACTTCTCTTGGTTTCTTGCAGACTCTGAGGCTACCTCATTCCCCACAGCATTTTGCCCTTGAACTTTTGCCTTCATTCTTGCAAAAATCTTTGCTGGTGTCTCAGGGGCCCTTTTCAGCATCAGGTCAGCATTGCCAGGGGAAACCACTGCAGTAGCATTGATGCTGCTGAGTTCACAAGGGATATTTGGGCTGTGTTCTTCAGCACCCTGAGCTGTGGAGTTCAGCACCATGTCTTGCTTTGAAAGTTTTCTGCCTGACCCAGTTACACTAGCTGCCCAAATGTGGCCTGTTTTAGGCATTGTTTTGACTGGAGTAATCATGTCACCAAGTTTAGGGACCTGAAGAACAGTGAAATAGTCTTCTAATGGATGACTCGTTGTGTTCTAAGAGAGCCGGTCCAACTGTTTACAATCCCCCTTATGATCCATGCTCTCAGCAAGTCCTATAACAAGACAGATGTAAGGAATCCAGAACTAATTAGCAGAAGAATCGCAACAGAAATTAGCAGTTTGACACTACTCTCCAATAAAACTGGATTCAATGAAAAATCAAAATAAAGAATATGTATTAAATTATGGTAACACTTAACAGTAAGGTTTTATTGGTTAACATTAATAAATGCATTAGTTATCGAGAACTAACAATGAACAATATTTTTACAGCATTTATTAATCGTGGTTAATGTTAATTTATAAAGGCTACAATTGATCAGTTGTTGTGTAACTTCATAATGCATTAACTAGTTATTAAAAAATACAAATTATGTCAAGTGTATTGACATTATAAAAAAATATTTGTTGTTATAGTATAATGTAGTGATACATTAGTCCGTTTAATTTCCGCGAACCGGTTCTTTCGGACAGTTCGTTTCAATGATCTGGTTCAAAAAACAATTCACCAGATAATTTAAGTCGTCGTGTAATGGCGTCACTATAATGCGCCGGCGTCGTATAATGTCGTTAACTAATGTCAACAAATACAACTTATTGTTAAGTTAGACCAAAATTACAAACTTACTGGCTTTCGCAACATAAGCGAGACAACACTAGAAGTAAAGTGAATGTGCAATTTGTACAACCTGGCGTAGAAAATAAAACTAATATATTAATCACATGATATACATACTTATAATCTAGTGACTTCAGAACGTTAGTTGATGTATACATTATAAAAAAATAACATCATCCAAACTTATCCATTGACAACCTAGTGTAAAACAATTGATTGTGTATGAGTGAGTGAACGAAAGATAACATCTAACACAACATATATGTACATTTGTGATAAATATATATATATATATATATATATATATATATATATATATATATATATATATAGAAACGACCAGTATAAGAAATAAAACAAGTCCCTCACCATTTTGACCCGTTTGAATTTTCCCGGATAAAGCGCGGCAACGTCTCTAGTCTAGGCTGCGTCACTTCCGTAAATACCGCTACTAGGAAGTGAGCGAGAAATTCGCATAAAGCACGTGTCAGTAAAGTTTAGTGGTAAGGATATGTGTCAGGATTTGTGTCCGTTTGCGCTATTTTTCTTTGTTTATCCAAGTAAATGTGCGCTTTGACCGTTGTGTCGCGTCCAGCTGTTTTGTTTTCAACGTCTCGTCCAGGAAAGTCGCCGTGTCTAGACACCCGCGTCTAGGTTTCTTTAATCGCTATAACGCGGTTTGTCTGAAAGGCCACTTTAACGTATTTTAATAATTAAAAACGCGCCTCAAATACGTGTGTACTGTTGTTTTCGTTGGACTGCGTCTAGCTTTTTCCCTTTAAACGCGTTCAGACTGAACTCCTTGCGGTTGAAATGCTACGAAGTACTAGTGCAATTAACATTACATCGTTTGTTAAATGAGACAATGGCCGTAATTCAGCTCCCGGAGGAGATTTGGATGGACGTGTTTGGCTTTCTCTCCAGTCGTGACAAATTGAGTGTTCGTTCAAGCTGCAAAGCCTTTAAGAGACTGATCGACCATTGGTCCTTATGGAAAAACAATGTTGTTGTCCTAAAAAAGATCGGAGCGTATGATGCGCATTTCTGGAGAACTCTTGGTAAAAGGAAAACGAAGTCCATTGTGATGCAGAAGGCAACTGTAAACGAGTTGCAGAAACTTGTGACTTGGCTGCCGTGGATCTGTTCAGTTACTCTGGTTCTGTGTTGTGATGCCACTGCTCTGGCGAAACTGGGTTCTTTAAAACACCTTAGAAGGCTTGTTATCCGCCAATGTCGCTGCACGAGACTCGCCAACTCGCTTTTATCTTTGAAACGGCTGACACATCTCTGCTTGTGTGAGGTCGAGCGAGCCTCAATATCGGAGATTAGTGTTGCCATTTCACAACTTGTCGATCTGACCACCCTATACTACCACGAAGATAAAAATCCCATCCCTAAAACTGTTCTTCATGGCATGTTGAGGTGTCTGCCTAACTTAAAACACCTTTCCTTAAGAATGGGGCCAAAGTATGGGATCCTACCTGATGACTATTTTTGTCTCCGCAAAGAATGCCGTAGTCAAGGTGAGTATCAGAAGATTGTAGTTCACATTAATGTCTTTATTTTGGGTGGTGTTTATATTTGGTGTTCAAAAGTGGTATGTCTAACAACAATATAATCTTGTACTTGAAGGCATTTCGGAAAGTCTTATCAGCCTCTATAATTTAAGTTTGATGTTTTCTACTCCTGTTCAAGTTCTCTCTTGAACTCAATCATCACCCGTCTGTATTATTTTATTACACAGAAATGGGTGCCGAGGTCAGCCTGACCAGTCTGGAGCTGCTGAACTATGAAGACCCTTGCCTCTCCACTGCTGCCTTTAGTGGGCTATCCTCCTTGACAAAACTTACTGTACATTATAAAGGGTGGCTTGTAGATCCAAACCTTTGCTGCCTCACAGATTGGCTTCTAGAGCTCCCTTTGCTCTCAGAGCTCAATGTTTCTTGTAAGTATGAACATATAAAAAAACAGAATGCCAGCTGACCTTCTTTTTAGCCTTTTATGAAGATATGATGGACAAAACAGGTCTTTGTGATATATAAGGGCATTTAACACTAATCAGAGCATGGGCTTTGCTTTATAATGTCTACCATGCTTGTTTTCTCAATATAGAGTGTTAAAGCAGGAAAGAAATAAAGACCTAACACATTCACCAATTATTTGATATGTCAAATCATGTTTCTCAACACACTGTCCATCTTTTTGTATTTTCTAGTAGGGTACCCACTCAGTGTCTATGCTAAATCAATACCCAGGACGGTGCAATATTTGTCTCTCATGGGAGTGAAGGCAGAGTTGAATGCAGTCCGGATCATGGGGGAGCAGGTGCCAGATCTTCTGCACCTTCATTTGGATCTGTGTTGTCATGACAGCTGTGATATAATAAAAGAAATGCCACAGATATTCCCCAAGCTGCAGACCCTAAAAGTGAGGTGAGATTTAAAATTTTTGCCTCATGCAGAATAACTCAAACTGTGCTGCTTTTCCATTAAATGTAGATATATGCATTAGGGGTGTGTGTGTATTTTGCCAATGGAAGTGGATTAACTTTCCTTTAATCCACCTGTCTCTTTCAGGCACCATGATGTTCCAGCGTCATTGTTTCTTGGACTTCAGGACCTGCCCCGACTTAAGCAGTTAGTGATTTTGGATGCTACTCAAAGTCCTAGTCCTACTGTCCTGAATCTGACTCAAGAGCTTAATGTTCAGACAAACAACAGAATCCGTGTGCTTCATTCCTCAGGACCAAAGGACCAAACCACTTGCACTTGTGGTTTTTGACAACTGTGATTGTTTACACATATGTTGAACAATGTATTTGATGGACCTTCGTATTTTCATGGGAAGCTTTATGGTTCACTTTAATGTGGTGTATACACAAAATGAAAATGGGAAGTTATTGCAGGGTTCGCACAAGGTGCTTGAAGTACTTGAATTTGGGTTTTTCAAATTGAAGTCCTGGAAAACCCTTGAAAATAGCAATTTTAACCAAGAGGTGCTAAAAGGTCTTTGATTAAAGAAAATCGTAAAATACATTGCTTATATCATTTAATAAATGAATTTTTTTGTCAGCTATCATGTGGCACCTGTTACTTTTGGCAGCGCTGTTCAAAATGGGCCAGTCACAATCAATTGTATCTGGAGGATTTAAAAAAATTATATTTTGATACAAGTATAAATCTTTGCAATTATAATTTTTCATAAAAAATGACTCTCCAGAGTAAAGAAATATGCATTTCCCTGGTATGCCTGATTCACTCTGTCATATGCAAAGTCCGAGAGAACAAGGAAACATTTCTATTGGTTGCGCCGAAATGGCCCATCCATCCATGGTTTCCAGAAATGATAGAGATGCTGAACAGCTCGCCATGAGAAATGCTGCTGAGGAGGGATCTCCTCTCTAAGGCGCAAGACACCCCAGCCCAAGCTGTGGAACCTGCATATGTGGCCCCTGAATGGAGCATGCTAAATGCACCAGAACTGACGCAGTCAATCATGAACATAATTTTACAGGCCAGCTCCATTCATGAGACTCCACACGCTAATGTGTGAACAATAATGTGTTCACTTATTGGTGTCTCTCACATGGTAAAGACCCAATAAGCTGCCCCATACATGAAATTCTCATATTTATTGAAAAGCTATTAGATACAGGACTCACTCCGTCAACACGCAAAGTGTATGAGGTGACTAAACCTGCGTATCACGCACATGAAACCAGTGCCACTATAGGCAAGAATGATTTAATTATAAAGTTCCTTAAAGGAGCAAGACGATTAAACCCACCTGATGAGGAACAATCATTGCATTTGTTATGCCCTGTGCTACACGCATACGTTATACTTACCTGCTAGTTCAGACTCTCTGATTAGCACTTTTGTATGCAATGGAGGATGCACGAAAGGAACGTCTGTCTCTAAGCAAAGACTTTCTCACAAGATTGCTGATGCAATTTTCCTGGCTTATGAGTCGCAGGGTAAGACCTGCCCAATTGGTGTTAAAGCACACTCAACTAGAGGCATGGCATCCTCATGGGTATGGATGAATGGGTGTCCTTACAAGACATGTTTTGCAGCAGGATGGTCTTCTCAAAACACAACCTACACGTAAATTCTCTCTCTTCACAAGTCCTCTCTGTTTTGAGCGCTTGCTATTTCATTGGCCAAATATATGTACTTATGCTCCTCCCTTTAAGGATGAGCTCCAACTCTTTTTACACAACCATACTATAGTTCAAATATTCATTCTGAGTGCTCCCCTCCTGGCCCAACATGAGGGTCACTCACTGCAGCATACTCATGTCGGTCGAGACTGCCCACGAGACTGCAGTGTCATGCTTCCTTTCTGGGAGGTTATGTTGTGTAGTGCGGCATGATGGGATTCTGTTCCCCAAATGCATTAATCAATGCAATGTCAAGTGTACTGATTCGTAAGGGGACGTTTTGGTTATGTACGTAATCTTGGTTCCCTGAGACGAAGGGAAAGAGTCATTTGTGAATACTAGCCACACTACAAGACTCCCGAGTTCTTGAGGTACGAGCGATGCGCTCATTGTTCTTAGTCAGAAATTCTGAGGAAAGGGTGTTTGTGCACCTGCTTTTATAGTGAACAGCTTTGCGCCAAAACAGGCGGGGCTTAAACACCATAGCCAATATTAGAATATTGGTGTTCTTGTAGAGAGGTTGTGTAAGAAGGCACTCCCCATATGCATTAATCTACGCAATGCCTTGTTCTGTTCGTCTCAGGGAACCGAGGTTACGTATGTAACTGAGACATTAAAGATGTTTATTGAGATATGTTGTACTTTTAATAAGTGGTGTTTTATAAAAATAAATTAACTGAAATAATAAAATATTTTATTTCAAATTAACAAAGAATTAGTTTGAATGACATCTCGAGCATAGTCCTTAAACATACAAATTTGCTTGAAAAGTCCTTGGATTTAACTTTGAACCATCTGTACGAACCCTGTTATTAGAAACAACAGACAGTTTACATTTTATAAGCATAAATATATGAACTTTATTTAAAAATGTTATGTAAAGAGCTTGGTTGAGAAACATGATTGTGATGTGATGCCAAATCCACAATGAACATTTTATTTTTACTCCTTGTCTAGCAGTATTCACGATGCAATATATAGAAAATAAATTCTCTATAAACACAACAGCAAAATGTCATCTTCAGAGGACCACATCATGTACTCCCCAGCTTTAATATCCAAACACCTCCACTAGGTGGTATTCTATTTGCACTTGAGTATAATAAATCAATAAATGCATTCAATCCTCTAAACTCTTAATGCATCTTATTTCTAGTTAATACAGAAAAGTATAATCCTAAAAAGAAAATATAGTATGAATTTACATAAATGCAGGTTATAGCTATGTAAAAAATATATAGAAAATTTACCAGATATATTTATAGATTAAAACGATATGACAATATTTTTTTACTGCATTGACAAGCATAGTGTACATTGTTAGTTTGCACATTTTACAGGCATAAAAGATTATAATCCATTTTTAAAGTTCTATAATTCTAGTTAAGCAATTGCAATTTCCTATTCCAGTTTAGGTGTTTAAAGGGGGATTTTTATATTTATAAAGGATACCCATCAGGTTTTACTAATCAGGGGCCTGTAAAATTGAAGAGGTATTATTATGATTAAAAGCAATTGTGATAGATATTAGCTGCAGTAAAGCTGATGCATTATTATATATTAAATAAAACTGAAGGATGAATGTTTGGATGTTTTAATCCTGCTCAAGGTTATATAGTTGTAAAAGCCTCTGAGAAGTTTTATGGTGTATTGAAGCTGTGAGAAATCTTCCATTAGCCGAGGATGGAGCATTCATCAAATGAGAGACGACAAGGACAACATATCATTGTACATTATATCCCACTCAGGGAGAAATAATGTGCTCATAAGTAACAATGGAGACTGGGTGAAAACACTTTGGTGTGCTATGAAATGCAGTGTGACTGTCCAGATTTAATAAAAATGTACATCTAGAAGACTGAAATATTTCAACATCCAATTCTTTCTGCAATTTGAAAAAGAGTGTTTACGCTTGGCATGAGTCTGCCTTTGCAGAATGTGAATAATTTTTTATCTTTAACAGGCAAATGTGTCAAAGTTGAGCATTTCTTGGTTGGTTTAGACATCCTTTGATGTTTCATTTTAGGTCATGTAAATATATAAATAAGCACATTACAGGAATTTCCACATTTGTTTCACCTGAGCATGAGAAGTAATGCACTGGAATCCTTCAGTTATCCGTTGTGAGATGACTATAGCAAAAGACAAAATGGCAGTCTGGAGAAAATGGTAGAAGACTGCTATATTCTCTTTGAATGTCAGGCATTTTAACTTCTTTTGGAATTCTTATTTTGCAGTGTTTCACAGGATTGTCTGAAAATGTTTCAAAACGCCAACACCACAAATACCTTCTGGAGTCTTCTTACCCCAAGGATTCTAATTTTGCAATTATGAATTAGTCTTGGTTTTCAAAAGATGTTGTTTTGCCTCTAAATTAACAAAATCCCCATGTGTTTTGTTTCTATTTCAGATAAGAGCATCTAACCAGCAGCAGGATTTCGCATATGGAATTCATTCAGTCATGGAATTACATGGATCACTCAATTGAAATTGCATTTGATTAGAAGATGGTGCAAAGTGTCTCTACTACAGCATCTTTTGAATTTTACTTGAATCTCTCTTGAAAGTATTTCAAACCATAATATGAGTTTCTGAACACTTTTAAAGCTTTGTTTGGCTCAGGATGGCATCATTTCAGAATTCACTGATTTGACCCTAAATAATAATCAAAATGTGAGGCCAGATGAAGCTTAATTTTCATAGTAGCTTGTATGAAGCAAGAAAATTAAGCCACCCCTATTAATTTCATTTTGATAGAGATTATAATGGCAATAGAAAAATGATACAACACATGATCACATATAATCAATGTTGTTTGGTGGATGGTATCATCTTGTTAGTTTGTTCCATTGCAGTCAGTGTAGAGATTTTGTATTCTTGTCCACACACAATAATTTCTCATTTCGATTATGTGAATGGCAAAGCCCCCACTCTACTGTGAGTAAACGACTTCTCCACTCTTATCAGAAAACAATCTGCTCTTGTGAGACAGTAAAGTCCAAGCTCTCCATCATTATGAAATACTTGTCCATAGCTTCTGATCTTTGAGAAAGTGCTCAGCAGGAGATGCCTTATGAACACTGGCTTTCTGGGAGATATGTTGCCAGCTCTTCCGGATGCAAACGTTGTATCATGTCGCCACAATGAAACCTGTGTATATAAAGGGAACTCTGGATACTGGCAAATATAATGTCAATTCAGGTGGATATTCTTATTATTTTAATAAATCTGCATTTAGGAAGCTCAGTAACAATTTATTTTTGCAAATTTCAGACAATATATTCTCTTTGAGCACAATATTATCACATTCTATCTCTACCACCCCCTTTTTATCTTTATGGTCCAGATGTTTTGAGGACACTATGAGTTACTAATGACATGGTGAGGTACCTAAAAGATAGAACCACCAGCTTTGTTTGGTGTGTATGTGTGTGGGGGAAGCTTTTATGTCTCTTTCCAGTACAAAAGGAAAATCAATATATAATATCAGTATAAAATATCACTATTATGGTGCAAGCGATGCGGTAAGGTAAAAAAAACATTAATCCCATCAAAAGATCTCTTAACCAATATAATACCGTCAAAAAGAAAAAAGAAAGAAAGAAAAACGACTATTGTAAGTACATTGTACAATAAGTGACACAGATTTCAAAATCCACACAAAAGGCACTTTGATAGCTCTGGGTTTACATGAAAATAGTCAAAGCAAATGGATGTTTTCTTCCCCAACAACACTTTGGTGCTGAGCAGTCCTTGAAATGCTGAACAACTTTAAAATGAATCCCATTATCAAATCTACTTTAAGGTGATGGGCAGATATTTTGGGTTCGGTTCCGACCAAAGCTGTCTTTGACCCTCCTGCGATATCCAGGACAGGAGGAGCACCCGCATGCAGGGGCGTCCTTTTGTTTTAAAAAGTGGTGGGGACCGCGCTCCAATAAATATTTCACATAATTAATATGTGACAATTTGATCCATAAATATAAGACTGTCAGTACTGGGATTTTTTTAGTCAGTGGATAAATACATTAATGAGCAAAGACTTTTTCAAAAAGACTGCTTGGTCTCATGGTAAAGTTTTCACCTTAGTAGGCTACAAGGAGTTCTCAGTTGTAATTCAATTTCTCCCTAAAATAGGCTGTTTTATTTGAATACACAAAAATTGCATCTGTTCGTTAGTGGATTGACTCATGAGTGGCGACACATCTGTTTGCATTTTTCTTTGCAGTTTCACTGGAAAGTCAATAAAGTGCACATCTGGATGCATGAGAGAACATCACACAATAGCCTATATATGGTCAAGAACTGGAGATGTTTCTTCTGCATTAAACAATTACCTGATGAAAGCTATATCATACAAGTGGTGGGGACAGTGCCGGTACTTCCTATAGCATACACAATAAACGCAAGTTGTGTAGGGCCCCCGATCCGCCAGGGAAGCCATTATAAGCAGTCAGTACAGAATAAAGCATGCAAAATCAAATTGTGACATATAGTATATGATTTTCAATAAGCAATGTAATAATCAAATACCTCATGCAAGCTGTGCTGAATAGACCATGTAATGTCAATGCTTCAATAAACAATATCAATTAGAATTTTTAGTTTAACTTGTGCACATTTAGAGAAATATACTCATACGTTCACTCATACTTCAGATTTTTTGAGAAAAAAATATTTGTAATATTTTCTGGTAAATTTTGCGATAGTAAAAGCATTAAACGGTGCTCATTTTCAGAATGCTATATGGTGCTAGAGCATTATTTATGGTGATCATTTAGCTGTCAATCAAAATTGTATTCCATTATTTCATTGTTCATTTGTCTTCCTCCCATTGTAATATTTTTTATCTGTCTTTTTGTCTTCATTAATTTACTCTACATAAAGAATGTTATTTTTGTTGTTGTTGCATTGTTTGGAAAAACTTTGACATGACTAACTAGTCTGTAAGCATAGGCTACATCAAAGCATGCAAAATCAAAATGCACGTGATAAAATTACTTTGCACTGTTACTGTGTTAGGCCATTTTAAATAAAGTATCAAATTGTTTTATTTTTAATCTGCCTTCAGCAATTCTCAAGTTCATCAGTAAGACCAGCAGCACCAACGAGACTTCGGTAATGTACAGCTACCCCAGTAGTGTAGAGCCAGCAAGTGCCGTGCCAACTGACCCTTCTGAATGGCCTTTTGTTCCTTTTCCTTTTATTTATTGAAAATTGGCACCTTACACAACGTTGGCTTATTGTCAGTATAACAGATTATAAATACTAATGTTCCTTGGAATGAACTCAATGCACATTATTTTTTTTTATCATGAACAGGCTTGGGGGGTAATTGTGGGGATTACGGACAGACTGACAGGGGGCCCCCACACAAAGTATTGCTTAGGGCCCCTAAAAGGCTAGGATGGGGACAATATTGGCAAAGGCAGAAAGTGGTAGGGACATGTAGCAAATGACTCTGCCTGCATGCCTTTTAATGCACTTTGATTAAACCTTATCTGTTGAAAAAGGGGAAAGAAGGGTAGTGTATAGAGAGAAAAAGAATAATATACAAGCAACAGGGAGACAGATAAAGTGACAGAAAAAAAATAATGAGCAAGACAGTTGGACGAACATGTGACTCTGTGCCATTAGCATCTCTTTTTCATAAGTTGCTCAAAGTGTTGCTGTAAAAACAATGGATAAATAATAATATTCTTTGAACTGGAGTTCGGACAGTGCATTCCATTGGGAGCTGAAGGAAAAAAGACAGATCTATAGATTAATTTTTCATAAATAATATATTTTTCTCCAAGACAAATATATTAAATGATTTTTGGTGATGCAAATAATCATTCATTATTGATTCATAATCTGGAAAATGATCTATATGTGTTTGTGCATGGAGCACATTACAGCATTGCATTGTTATTTAAAGAGAGAGATAAAAGGGAATGTAGCATTAATAAATCAAGGGGTGCAAGAGAGACACAAAATCTTTTTTCATTGGTTTGTGGGAGATCAGCCGGGAGGGACTCAGGGGGGCATAATCATGACATCCACAAACTGTGAGTGAAATAACATAAATCAAAGTGAAAGAGATGCTATATAATATATACGAGAATGCTATTGATAAACTAATTTTGTGCTGTGATTATCAAAGCTAATTCATGGCAACTAAATGGACCTGAAAAGGAACATTTGCCCGCTGACTGTTCACTGTGAACAATTAGTTTATGGCTGATTGTGACACAGTGGTTAAGGCTCAGGGCTGGTTGTTGGAAGGCTATTGGTCCAATCCCAACAGCAGAAAAGGCAAGAGCATCTACAATGATCTTAAATGAATTGTTCACCCAAAAATAAATATTCTGTAGACATTTACTATCATTACTGTCATTTTATTGCACCTAATGGTGTTCTAAACCGTATTTCTCTTCTAACCGTTTTCTCTTCACTGGAACACAAAAGGAGATAGTAGGCAGAATGCTACCCTCAGTCAGCATTCACTTTCATAACATATTTTTTTCCATACAATGAAAGTCAATGGTGATTGAAGGTAAGATTGTACCTAATATCTCATTTTGTGTTCCATGGAGAAAAGAAAGTCATGCAGTGCAATGGGTAAGGATGGGCAAGGAGGAGGAGGGAACCAACTGAGCAGTCAACAAAACTTTTAATGACATAAATCATCTTAAATAGACATAAACACACAGACACACACACACACAGCGGCCACATGTCTATCTCTTGAACTGGTGCCTCCGGCTCATCTTTATCCCCCTCCCGGCTGATTAGAACAATTCAGGGCCAGGTGTGCGTCTTCAAGGCCCAGCCATGCCCTCCTCCTTGTCACACTCCTACAATGCCCGACTCAGGCTGGAGCCATTACGTACTCCCCTTCTGCAGGCAGGTCTTCCCCACCGCACAGAAGCCCTGGGAGAGACGAGGGGATTGTGGGGGAAGAGGGAATGAGTGAGGGAGAGAGGTAAAGAGAGAGAGAGAGAGAGAGAGAGAAGAGACACAGAAAAACTTGCTCGCTGGCCCCCGACACGCCGTCGCCTGGTCCTCAGCCACTCCTCCACCCTCTAGCGGATGACAGTCACTCCTCCCCTGGCGGATGGCAGTGAGTCCACCGATGCCTGCAGGACAGAATGGCTCCTCCTCTTCCTGATGGGCGGCAGCAATTTTTCCAACTCCTGGCGGCCAGCAGCTGCGACTCTGGTTCCTGGCAGATGGCCACAGCTCCTCCCCTGGCGGACGACAGCGGCGAGGACTCCACGACAGCGCAACCATTGCCAGATTTCAGCACCAATATGAGCCATTTACTTAATATGAGGGTGAGTAATTTTGAATTTTTTGGGTGACTTATCCCTTAACATTTCAGTCTGTTACACATTCACAAAGCTATCAAATGGATTCAGAACATTCACAATGCAGTCCGCAAGTCATAAGGGCTGCTTTTATAATGCTGTTATGGAGCTTTTTTGCCCCTTTTGGAGCCACTTTCATTGTATGGAAGAGAGCAGCTCAGACATTCTACTAAACTTCTCCTTTTGTGTTCCACTGAAGAAAGAAAGTAATTTGTTTGGAACAACATGAGGATAATTAAATGATTACAGAATTTAAATTTCTGGGTGAACAATCCCTTTTACCTCAGGGTACACAGGAAGGAGTACGTAGTTCATGGTGCCATCATGATAACTGCATGCTATAAAGAGTCCCTGACAGGTTACTTCTAGTATCAATAAATGAATTCTATCAACGGCAGGATTATTTAAAATGGTAAAAATAAAAGAGCTTTTTCCGAGGAATACTAATAGTTTAAAAGCGACACCCTGATGGCTCCCTTTGGCATACAGTTGCAGACAGAGATATAGAAGCAATTCTGGAGATGTTTGATAGAGGATTGGCATTTGGTTTTCATACACGGCAGCCACTGTATGTGGCTGAGGATATTGAGGGAGTGGTCATCACTCACAGAGGCTCTGTGCCCTGGGTGCATCCTCCTGCTGCTACTAAGTCACCATAGACTGATGATAGTGTCAGCCACAGTACAATCTGCATTCATCATTTCTTATCTGCTGGGCCGCTGTGCTGATCCAGAAGATGCATCCTTTAGCCACTGCAGGGTCAAGGACTGTATGATTAAGTTTAGTGCGTGTGTTGCTTTAGACCCATACTACCAACTCCTAGTTCTGGAATTACTTAAGATCAAATTGACGTGAAGTGTTAATGCACCAAGGAGGGGATCCAAGTATCCATTGCAGACAGTTACGAGGATTGTTCCAGTTATTGCAATTTTCCCACATTGTGGGAGTGAGTCGACATGAGCAAAAGTATGTGGACACCTTTTAATGAACAGGTTTGGCTAGGCCCCTTAAAGGGATAGTTCAGCCAACGAATTTCTTTCATCTGCAGAACACAAATGAAGATTTTTAAAAGAATATTTCCGCTCTGTCTGTCCTCACAATGCAAGTGAATGTTGACCAGAAATTTGAAGGCCCAAAAGGCAGTATAAAAGTAATACATGTACATAAGACTCCAGTGGTTAAATCCATATCTTCAGAAGCAATATGACAGGCGTGGGTGAGAAACAAATCAGAAGTCCAGTTATTAACTGTAAATCTACACTTTCACTTCTACATTCTGCTGTGGAAGTTACTTTCACTTTCATATTCAGCCACCTGCTGGTTGGGAGTGGTCAAAGGTGGAGATTGAAAATAAAAAAGGACTGAAATATTGATCTGTTTCTCACCCACACTTATATCACTTCTAAAGACATGAATTTCACCACTGGAGACTTATGGATTATTTGTATGCCTCCTTTATGCCATTTTTGGATCTTCTGAGTGCTGGTCACCATTCACTTGCATTGTATGAACCAACAGAGCTGAAATATTCTTCTGCTGAAGAAAGAAAGAAAGTCATACACATCTGAGATGGCATGAGGGTGAGTAAATGATGAGAGAATTTTCATTTTTGGGACCATTCACTTTCATTGTATGGAGAGATAAAAAAACATGCAATGGTTGTGAATGGTGACTAAGGCTAACATTCTGCCTAATACCTTCTTTGGATGGTCTGTATAATTGAATGAATATATGTTTTGATGCTCTAGGGGGGCATTGAAGCCACATGCCCCCCTAGAACTAGTGGAAGTAAGCTTTTATCATTTTTAAGCCAATGCTCTGAGCAATAAATGCCATGTGACTAATCACTGTGGAGCAACAAGCTGGCATTATTGTTGTTCTAAAATTATAAGTAGTTCCACAATATTTTCATCTCTTTGCAACTGTTTCACTGTTTCAACATATTCATTGGAGTGTGGAATAAAGGAAAATTAACCCACAAGCCTATGTATTGGAAATAAGTTTATCTGAGGAAAGGGCCTCCAAAGTGTGGGGAGAAAATAAATGACACTGAGTGTGTGTGCATGTAGAGGAGCGTTATCATAAATATAGCCACTAATCAAATGCAGCTGAGATGAGCAGCCGCCATGCTTCACTCTGGGCTCCTTTTATGACAGCCGATTATCAATATGAATGAACCTCTGTCATCTTTTCTTGCCTGTAATCTAAGTCATCATCTCCACTGAGACATCCAAGGCTTTCGTGGTCACAGATAAAAAAAAAAAAAGAAGTACTTAAATATTTAGGCAACATGACATGTTGTGTTGAGTTGAGTGTGAGATAACCCACAAGAGTGTGTTACAAAAGGAGAGGCTCAGGTTTGTTCTCAATCTGTGAAGACGTTAGCCTGTTGAAGTGTAGAGCAAAGAATTCACAATGAAATCTCTTGTGGATGGATTCCAGGCCCCTACAGTTTTTCAGACTTTACTGAGGCACACATCACACGATATAAGTCTAAATGAACCAAAGAATATATGAGGCACAGAGGGTGAAAGCTTTTCTTGTATTTTATAATTCAATTTTCAGTTTTTGATTAGGGACTGTCAAAACCAAGCTTTGCACTGCAGAGGAACTAAGGCAAGAGTGAAAGGGCTATTTTATAATTATCCTTTTATTGGTTTACTCATTATATTCACAACAATCCATAGTAAAAAAAAGCCTTTCAAAGATCTGTAATGCTACACATCATAGTCTCATTGTAAACGGAAAAGACATTAAAGGGTTAGTTGACAAAATTACAATTATGTCTTCATTTAATCACCATCATGTTATTTTAAACTCATCTGTCTCTCTTCTGTGGAACACAAAAAGAGACGTTAGGCAGTATAGTGAATTGTGTAGGGTGTAATCTGATTGCAAAGTAATAACATTTACATTTATACATTTGGCTGACGCTTTTATACAAAGCTACTTTCAGTGCATTTGATCAGTTTGTGTGTTCCCCTTGGAATCAAACCTATGTTCTTGACATTGCTAGCGCCATCCTTTACCAGTTGAGCCACAGGGACCCTATATACAGTATGCAATTATTTACATGAATCAAATGACTTTTAAACTATGCAATATGTAACGAAGACTCAGGTTGAGTGGGATCCATATGCGGTTTATTACAAGGAAAATCACAGTGGAACAGGCAAGGGTCGAGAACCAGGTAAACAGAGTTATAAGTGATAGGCAGAATCGTAATCAGACAGGCAAAAGTTCAGGGCAGGTGGCAGACAGCAATAATAATGTTCCAGGTAAACAATACAAAGGCAGGCGGCTAACAGACGTAAACGGAGGTACAAGGCAGAGTCGATAACACAGACAAGAATTGCAGAAAATAATAACGCTCAGAAATGCAGCCGGGGCAATCAAGACTTCACAATGAATGAATAAACAAACAGGGTTTAAATAGAGGAAGGTAATAGGCAACAGCTGTAGATGAATCAGACCAGGAGAGTGGGTATATGGGAAATGTAGTCTAAAAGTCAATATTCAGGAGAGCTAGATCTCCGGTGGCCACTTGGGGAGTTTTCACTGATATTCGTGACACAATACATTACATTTTGAATCCTTGTAATCAAATTACAATTACTAACTTTCAATTAAGTTAATTACTTTTAAGTACATTACTTGGATTAGACATATTTCTAAAATAATAGATATATAATGAGAATATTACGAGAAATACAATGAACACCCTGACAAGTCATTGTGAGTGAATGACTTGTGTGTGACAATGAACAAGGAGGTAATTATTTTGAATTAGAAAATAAAAACTTTTCTGTAAAAAGTGTTTTAGAAAGTAACTTAAAAGTAAATGATGTGATTCCATGTTCAATGAAGTAATCAGTAAAGTATTATATCAGTTTATAATTGTAGAGAATTAATTATTAATGTGTAACGACTATACCCTACACTGATGGTGACTGAGGCTATCATTTTGCCTTCCATCTTTTTTTTCTTTTTGTGTTTAGCACAACATGAGGGCGAGTAAATGATGACAGAATTTTCATATTTGCATGAACTATCCCTTTAAAAAAAACTAATTGACAGATACATGTTCTTTTCTGTAAACAACACCAAGTCATAGAAATGTTTTGGGATATGCATCAAGGTCAAGCTGTATTTTCCTGAAGTACTTTTGTGACGAATATTTGCAGCCTACTCAGGATATTGTCAAAAATGGGTCCAGCTCTTCTCAATAATCCACTCAAACAATATGCTTTTCAATTGGTTTGCATCACTGGTCTGGCAACACATTCTTATTTGTATGTTAAGTTAATATGTTCAATGAGAGAAAGTGGGGCAAGGGAGGAGAATGGCGGAGATTGAAATGTACAGCAGGCATACAAACAGATGTGTACTTGCTTTGATTGGAGCATTTTGAACTGTGAAATAATGGATTATGTGAAAATAATATTTTACCCACTCAGGCACAGACACACAAATCTTACCCTTCCAAACACCCAAACCACCACAAAATACAAATATAATTTGCATCTGATGTATGATAGCTATTAAATTCTACCTCGTAAAATCATTTTAATTAGATAAATATAGAATAGAGTCCAACCTATTTAGCTATAATCTAATTTCACATGACAGTACTGGAAGGCAGAAGAGAAAGTTGCCTTTAGCTATTGAAATTTATGATATGTGGTTTTTCTTTGGCTTGTCAGTGGTGACAAATGTGCCTGCTTGCAGGGACTTTCAGACCATAAATTACAGATAATATGGGTATTTACAAAATAACCTAATGGAGGGTCTTTAAACATCTCTATAACATCATAAGCTCGATTGCATTATGTGCAAAAATCCTCCATGCTTAATAGAGTTTCCCCTTCTGTCGCTCTCTCCACGTTGTGTCAGAGAAGCGACACTAGGGGTCTCTCTTGAGCGCCGATATCCACCTCTGATCTATGAAAAAAGGCCAATGAGAGTTGTCAGCCGGTATTTGCATGTCCCGCCCCCGGACATACGGGTATTTAAGCGGCGCAAATACGGGAGTTCATTCAGAAAATTTCTTCGGAACCGATGGTCGTGTCTGCAGTTGCTGCATAGTACACACCGAGTTCATGACATTCCTCTGCTGCATGCTGTTGGATTCTACGGCACACAACAGCGGCTTTCTCCTGTTTGCACGGCTGTGCATTCCTGCCCCTGGGCGCATCGACAGTGCAGATTAAAAAAGCTCTCACGAGTTTTTTTCACAAAAGAGTGATTTTTATTAAAAGAGTAAATTTCACTAAAAGAGCAAAACACAGCGGCGTTGAACGTCCTTTAAGGATGCGTCTTTATAAAGATGCCTTTCCGCCCCTGTGTTGTTCCTGGTTGCGGTAGAGTGCTCTCCGCTTCAGATGGCCACAGGCGTTGTCTCGTGTGTCTGGGTAGCGATCACACCGAGGCTGCATTTGTGGATGGTTCATGTTCTCACTGCGAGAACATGACCATGACAACGTTGCGGTCGCGGCTTGCTTACAACCGTAAGTAAGCCACTCCAGCCGCCCCGCGTCGCTCCTTCTCACGGGATTGAGGACGATGCGGTTGGAGATGGAGGCGATTTGGGGATGGCGGCGGTTGCAGCTCTTCCGGGTACGCCCCCTCGGACCACCCGCTCCCCGGCACGCTCATTGATAGCGGACGCGCTGTCAAGACAAAGCTTGCCCAGCGGAGAGTGGAGGCTCCACCCCGAGTCGGTCCAGCTGATCTGGGACCGGTTCGGCAAGGCCCAGGTAGACCTGTTTGCCTCCCAAGAAATTCCCACTGCCCGCTCTGGTATGCCCGGACAGAGGCTCCCCTCGGGGCAGACGCGTTGGCACACAGCTGGCCCGCGGGGCTGCGCAAGTATGCATTTCCCCCAGTGAGCCTTCTTGCACAGGTGCTATGCAAGGTCAGGGAGGACGAGGAGCAAGTCATTCTGGTGGCCCCCTACTGGCCCACCCTGACTTGGTTCTCGGACCTCACGCTCCTCGCGACAGCCCCTATATGGCGAATTCCCCTGAGGAAGGACCTTCTTTATCAGGGATGGGGCACGCTCTGGCACCCGCACCCAGACCTCTGGAACCTCCACGTCTGGCCCCTGGACGGGATGCGGAAGATCTAGCCGGCCTACCACCGACCGTCATAGATACTATCAATCAAGCCAGAGCCCCCTCGACCAGGCATCTTTACGCCCTAAATTGGCGTCTGTTCGTGAACTGGTGTTCTTCCCGGGCTGAAGACCCGCAGAGGTGCGCGGTTAGGTCAGTGCTCGTGTTTCTTCAGGAGAGGCTGGAGAGGAGGCTGTCCCCTTCCACCCTCAAGGTGTATGTCGCCGCCATCGCGGCTCACCACGACACGATAGACGGCAAGTCTCTTGATATGCACGACTTAATTGTCAGGTTCCTCAAAGGTGCCCGGAGGCTAACTCCCTCCCGGCCTAACCTGTTCCCCTCCTGGGATCTCTCGGTCGTCCTCATGGGCCTCCGGAGAAACCCCTTCGAGCCGCTAGATTCAGCTGGACTCAGGGCCCTCTCTCTCAAGACTGCCCTGCTGATCGTGCTCGCCTCCATCAAGAGGGTCGCGGACCTGCAAGCGTTATCTGTTAGCGACAATTGCCTGGAGTTCGGTCCGGCAGACACATACGTGATCCTAAGACCACGACCGGGCAATGTGCCCAAGGTTCCTACCACACCCTTCAGAGATCAGGTAGTGAACCTGCAAGCGCTCCCCCGGGAGGAGGCAGACCCAACCCTTGCGTTGCTGTGTCCAGTACGTGCTTTGCGTATCTATCTGGACTGCATGCAGAGCACTAGACGCTCTGAGCAGCTCTTTGTCTGCTTCAGGGACAGCGGAAAGGGAACACTGTCTCCAAACAGAGGTTGTCGACGCCATTTCATTGGCTTATCACACCCAGGCCGTGCCCCCCCCTGCGGGTCCGAGCTCACTCCACCAGGGGTGTTGCGTCCTCATGGGCACTGGCCAGGGGCACCTCCCTAGCAGACATCTGCAGAGCAGCAGGGTGGGCAACACCTAACACTTTCTCGAGGTTTTACAACCTCCGTGTTGAGTCAGTATCGTCCCGTGTTTTCTCAGGTCCGAGCCCGTAGAACTCGGTAACACGCTGACGTTCTGACCGGGTGAATCGCTTGCGCCTAGCGCCCTTTCCCTCAGCCGAGGTAAAATAGTGCGCCTCCGTTCCCAGGAGACCCCATCTTCGGGTCGCTGGTTGACTCCTCCCTAGCCCTGTTGGGTCCGCAGTTCAGCGGAGGAACTCGCCGACCCAAGCCCCGAAGGCTACCCTGTACTGGAATAGGTGCTCCACAGGTAAGGCCTCCTGCTCGGACTCCCCCTGTGTGTAATTCCACGGTACTGTCCCCTCACGAGCGGACCCCCGTGTCTCCCTTAGGCAGTTACAGCTGCCTCGGTCGCCGTGCTGTATGCTTCCCCCCTCTACGAGGCTGGATCTACCACCGCACCAACTTTTCCACATGGGTCCTAACAGGCTATGTGATGCATTTGCCACTCTTTGCCTCCCCTGCCGGGTAGGTGTGGCCTCCACAGGGTATTCTCCCCCTGAAAGAAGGGCTAAGACCCCCTTCCCTCAATGCGTGTAAGGGCCCCGGCCGTAGTTACTCTATGGGAGAAACATAGAGAGAAAAGAGGCCCAGCCAGGCTGGCCCGTTCCCAAGTTGGCGACCATCACCTTGTTCCCCCTTTCAGGGTAACGAAAAGGATTCCGATGGCTTGAATGGGGCATTGGGGAAGGGCACGTGCAGCCTGATACAGTTGGTCGTCCTGCACGTAAGAATACCTGCTCGCTCCTGTATCAGCAGTTCACGTACACGGCTCAGCGCATGGCACTTTTATAAGTGGACCCCTAGTGTCGCTTCTCTGACACAACGTGGAGAGAGCGACAGAAGGGGAACATTTAGGTTACGTATGTAACCTCCGTTCCCCGATGGAGGGAACGAGACGTTGTGTCTTCCCCGCCATGTCGCTGAGCCGATCCACTGTTGTGGCCGGACCATTTCCGGCTCCTCAGAAAAATCCTGAATGAACTCCCGTATTTGTGCCGCTTAAATACCCGTATGTCCGGGGGCGGGACATGCAAATACCGGCTGCCAACACTCATTGGCCTTTTTTCATAGATCAGAGGTGGATATCGGTGCTCAAGAGAGACCCCTAGTGTCGCTTCTCTGACACCACGTCTCGTTCCCTCTATCGGGGAACGGAGGTTACATACGTAACCTAGACGTTTGGAATTGTTTCCAAATAAACAGTCAGAAGTTGCAAAAAGTTATTTGACATTTTAATGGACAAGATAAACTGCTAAAATGCATTAAAGGATTGGAAACATGAATTTCTGTCAAGATCAGTAAAGAAGATTCTAATAAGAGCAAATGTAATTTTTACATTCTTATGAACTCAAGTTTGTGTGTTTTGCATAAGCAGGGAAAAGAACAAATGAGTCTATTTATTTTTGATGAGAATATTTTTGGTGAAACTACCAGCCACCCTGTGGTGAGACCCCTAACACTACAAAACAAGAAGAGTCTTTGGAAGGATTAGTGGCAGTCTTTCTCCAACTTAATTTTACAAGACGGTTTTGGGGCTTAAAGTGTGTTTGAAGCCTGGGGCTCCACCACACATGGATGGGTTTTATTTGAATTAAGAAGGCAGATGTTCTATTAAGTGATGATTGGTGAAACTGTAACTGCACACTCAAATATCCAAACCTTTACTTTTGCTAAATGACTAATTTTATCTCCATGGTGTACCTTGATCTTCTTCAAACATTAGAATGATTGCAGATTGCTACCAGCAACCTGTAATTAACCTGAATTTCACTTTTAGATGGCAACATGAGTAAGCCAAAAATGAAAGTACACATTTTAAGCTAAGGATGGTCTGTTTGTTACCCAAAATTCATACTGAACACCTGTATACCAAAGTGATGTCAGAGATGTGGCCTGGCGGTTGTGCACATGCTCCGACACGTTGCGCAGTGTTGCTAATGCAGAGGACCCGAGATCAAATCTGTCTTGAGTTATGCGATCCCATCTCTTATCCCTTTCATTTATTATCTTAGCAATAAACAGTAGCACATGTCCAAAAATAAATAGGCTATATAAAAATACTCAAGTGATGTAGCTGATGTTAATCTTATTTCTGGTCTGATTACCCACATTGTTGGCAAAATATGTAATGCATTGTTAGCATTGTCCTTGAATCTACAGAATTGTCTATGAATTTGAAGAGTCTTATGAATTTCCAACCATTCCATACAAACTGTTAATTTAACCAAAAATGAAAATTCTCTCATTATGTACTCACCCTCATGCTATCCCAGGTGAGTATGACTTTCTTCCTTTTGCAGAACATAAATGAAGATTTTTTTTAAGAATATTTCAGCTCAGTAGGTCCATAAAATGCATTGAAGCCAGAACTGTGAAGGTCAAAAAAGCAAATAAAAGCAGCACAAAAGTAATCCATAAGACTCCAGAGGTTTAATTCATGTCTTCAGAAGACATGATTGGTGTGGATAAAAAAAAAAAGAGATCAATATTTATGTCCCATTTAACTACAGAATAAATCTCCACTTTCACATTCTTCTTCTTTTTTTTGTGTGCAATTCACATTTGATTTGTTTGGGGCTGGTCAAAGGTGGAGATTTATAGTAAAAAAGGAATTTATTTATAAAATTATTCATAAATATTCATAAGCTATACTTTTGAAATATAGCAATACCTACCAAGGCTTGAGGTAAAATCAAATGATTAAAATGTAATTACCTAATGTGTCACCTTTGCTTTGTCAGAAATAATTCGCATTCAGTGAAATTACACAAAATAAGTGGTAATAAAAAATGGTGAAGATCATTCTCACTGAGATGTGACTGAATGCACATGAAAACACAAAACAGCTTAGCTCTGCAGCATCTGTCTTCTCATGCATGATTTGCATACTGTAAGATGCTACAAGAGCATGTCACATGTACAGATAATATATATTCCTCCAAAAAAGATAGTAATTACCCCAGCTAAAACTAAGAGTAACAATTCCAGTTTTTGAGTTCACAGTGCTGCTGGGCTTCCCAGCATGTGTTTGAACAATAACACTTAGTGAGTTTACTAATGTTTAAATACATCTGAGATGTAGACATATGCAATGTTAATTCTGTATACATTAGATTGAGAGACTGAGATCTGAAAATAAGGAGGTTTCAAAACTTGACTGTTGACAAAGCTTGAAAACAGGCCATTTTGGGAAATTGTATTGTAATGGAGTCAATGGATGGATAACTTGCTTTGAGCTGTACATCGTTTCAAGACAACTTGCCATAGTAAAAAAACAATCATAACAGGATCACAACTGACTATAAATATTGAACAGGGTAAAAATCAAAGGTCTCACATTACCATGAAAGCTTTTTATTGAACTGAAATATAAAAAAAACCCGTTTTCTTTACGTAAATAATTTCTCAGTAGTTTATTCCGGTTGATTGTGACTTTAATAAAATTGAGACAAAAACAACTTATTGTGTGTTGAAGGTATTGAAGTTTTGAATTTTTATATTAATATTTCACATTGTGCGTCTTTGTCTGAATATTCATAAGAATGAAGTTCTCATAGACCTCCATAATAGGTGTATTTGCATATAATATATTAGATATTATTTTATCAAATCAAACTATAGTTTGAAATTATGCCATAATGTGTAATGCAAAAGGAATTTAGAAATGATTACATTTCTAAGACCCCAAAAAACAAAACATTATTTTTGGGAGAGGAAGGTAATTCTTCCCCGGTAATGAACATTATGAATGATAAAAGTGATTTTACAATACATTTCCAAAAACCAGCTGGTTAAGGTAACGGATGGTCTCAGGTAGTTCAGAGTTTGTAAGATTTTTTGTAAAAGCAGTTCATTTTCATTACAGTAATAAAATATCATTTAAACAAATCCAAGCGGATGGATCCAGATATTCAAAGCTGATCATTTCTGTCCACCCACTCGTACATCTCAGTCCACCAGTCTTCGGCATGACTGAAAAAAATTTCTTTTTTCAGCAGCACAGAAGTCTCATCATATTGAAGGAGGATTTCATTGTGATCCTCCTGGCTGTTTTTCACCAAGTGATAATAGCTCCCAGATGTTCTACTGATGAATCAATGGTCCTTTTTAGCCCAGTTCTTTCATCATTTTTTCCCTTTCTTTATATTAGTAGGATGTATTCTTGAAAGTGTTGGCTGTCAAAATAATAGTTGATTAACCATCAACAGCATGTGGAACTCAAGACATCAGTGATGTAACATTTGGCACTGCGGTCACCCGTCTCTCGTGCTTGGGTCTCTGATTTTCACCTTTCATCTCACCTATAAACTGTGCCAAAAGAAAATGCCAGAGATGCACGCACAATAAGTTAGAATAGAATGATTTTACAGTAGGTTCTGAAGGCACTTGATTTCATTACAGATAGCAGCTCTGTGTTCCATATAGAACAGGGTCCGAAGGTGACCGGACTTGAGAGGACAGCTATCTTTACGCACCTAAAGAAAACAACTGCGAGCAGGTCAGCATAATCTTAAGAGGACAGTTTGGCATTCAGAGGGCCATTCTCTTGTTCCTATACTTTTGTTTATCTGAGCCACACTGAAATGAAAATGTAATGATTTTCAGTGAGAGAGAGAGAGAGAGAGAGGGTGTTCATCGTGCCAATTGCATTATCACAAATAGCAGTTTGGTAACAAATCTAAAAACAACAAAAGAAAATAATGGATAAATCAGGTGAAATTTATAATGGCCTATATGGTACTTGTATAAGTACTTGTTAAAGTGTTTCAGCCATTGTATCTGTGAAAACACAAAAGACACGTACATAAGAAAACACCACCCACAAGCAAAATTTAGATCAAGACTATACCCCACAAACAGCTTTAAAAAAATAACACATCTTGGTGGAGCCCTGATCCTCACATTGATAGCATTAGAGTACAGGAAACTATAAAAGCATGACTGTATTTGACATACTTATTTTCATACATACATCTAGAGTGTAAGTAAATGAAAGGAAACCAATGAGCTTTCATTTTTGTTCCCATCGCTGGTACTGTACTTGTTATTAAAAATGGAATCTTCCTGTTGTACCAGCACAACGTGGTTCAATATGATGTATTGTGGCATAATGAGGTCTTTGATGACAGTAGCTGACATTTAACAAAGAAAAAACATGTAGCGATGGAAATACATGTTGTGTCTTTGTGCTTTGAAAGATTCCCCTATTAAGTCTCTGAAGCCGTACTGTGATAAGAATCCAGGTACACCTGTTCTCTTCTTTCTAACACTGACAACTGTAATGGAATTGTCCTCCAGATCTTTAGAAGTGTAAAACTGATGTCAATGCGTTAATGAGGAACAGATTTCCTCCACGGCTTCCTCTTCATTCACACTGATCTAAAACCTACGTTCCTTTTGTGTAGACGGGATGAATCTTTGGTTGTTGTGTTCAGGCAGTCCGAGTTAGCCAAAATCTTCATGAATGCTAAAAGCTGAGTTCCAACTCTATATGATGCGGTCACCTTCGGAGGCCAAGCAAGACCAAAAGTAGAGTGAGACAAAGTTGCCATATATGCACTGCAGTAGGAGTGGCCAGGGATCTTATATCTATGTAAATAAAGACAAAATACATCTTATGTTAAGTAAAATACTCATTTGAAAATCAATTAAGGTACTTAAAAATTGCTATTTAATTAATCAACAATCTTTCTGTAATCAGATGGGTCATTGACAAATAAGGATGTATGAGGTGATAAAAATGACAAATCTAGTCTAAAAATGTTATTTAAAACATATACAATTGTTGTTCATGTTGGTTTCATAAACTTTGAAAAATCTTTAATAGCAATTTCAACAAAAATGCATTTACTGAATGTCAAGTGGTGTAACTATCATGTAAAAGGTTTTAAAATACTTTCATTGTCTCTTGAATACACACGAGTGTGCACAATTTTATCATTCATTTCAAAACAGATTTTCTCCCCTATTTGGAATGCCCAATAACCAGCCTAAGTCCTTGTGGTGGTGTAGTGACTTGCCTCAATCCAGGTGGTGGAGGACAAATCTCAGTTGCCTCCACGTCTGAGACCGTCAACCCGTGGCTTGTTGAGTGCATTACTGCAGAGACATAGCGTGTCTGGAGGCTTCACACTATTCTCCGCGGCATCCATGCACAACTCACCACGCGCCCCACAGAGAGCGAGAACCACATTATAGTGACCATGAGGAGGTTACCCCATGTGACTCTACCCTCCCTAGCAACCGGGCCTATTTGGTTGCTTAAGAGACCTGGATGGAGTCACTCAGCACGCCCTGGTATTCAAACTCGTGACTCCAGGTGTGGTTGTCAGTGTCTTTTCTCACTGATCTACCTAGACCCACTGAGTTTTACCCAGGTAAAACAAAATATATTTTTGTATCATGAATTTTTGAGTCACAAATGTCAGGACATTTTTAGGTTACTCCTTTTGACCTAAAACAAATTTCCTTTTCATAAAAATTTAGAAATATTTGTATGTTTTTTTGACAATAGGCTTTATAATATTTATTATATATATATATATATATATATATATATATATATATATATATAAAGTTTTTGTAAAGAAATAATAAAAGATTATTCAAACCACTTTCACTCCAATTTCAGCTTTTAAGAAGACTTAAAAGAAAAACATTTTTAGTAAACTAAATTACTTTGAATCAGAAATGGTATTGCATTGTAATATGTTCTTCATAGTTGAGATTTATTCAAGTAATTGCATCATGTCATTGACCCAAATAATGTTGAGAGTGTAATGAGTGTTGACTATGGCCTTTTTTCAATATTCTATGGTTTAAATTGTTTCTTAAACTTTAAAAGCTTAATGAAAATAATTATGCGAAGAATTGTTAAAGGAATGTTCCGGGATCAATACAAGTTAGCTCAGTCGACAGCATTTGTGGCATAATATTGACTACCACCAAAATGTATTTAGACTTGTCAGTCCTTTTCCTTAAAAAAAGAAAAAATCTTGGTTCCAGTGAGGCACTTACAATGTAAGTTAATGTGGCCAATCCACAAATGTTAAAATACTCAGTATAGACATTCAAAGTATAGCCACAAGACATTAAGGATATGCGTGTAAAAATTATTTTTGTGTGATAAATCACTTACCAACATGTTCTGTGTAAAGGTATAGCCAATTTTACAACTCATTACCATGACAATGTAATGACAACAAACCCTAAAATGAATGTAAAAATTCAAATTTAAATAACTTTACAGCTCAAATAATACACAAGTTTTAACAGAAGAATTAATGCAAGTGCTTTTATAAAATTAGAAGCTTCACATTTCTGCCTTTAAACCCTCCAAATATTGGCCACATTCACTTTCATTGTCCCCATTCACTTCCATTGTAAGTGCCTCACAGTAACCATAATTTCTTCTTTTTTTAAGAAAAGGAGGGATGAGTCAAAATTTATTTTTGTGGCAATCAAAATGATCCCACAAATAATGTTTTAGCTTAACTTCTATTGAACCCAGAACATTCCTTTAAAGCAAACCTGCAAGCTGTTAAATTGTCTTTCTACAGACACTGGAATCATAGATAATACAACCCAAGTTATGTGTTATTATAAAGACTGTACATGTATTCCAATTAAACTGGTTATCAGCAAAAGTTACATTTACATAATTGTTTTAATCAACTGTAATGTATTAATTGAACCCATTTCAGTATCGATATAATAACATGACATTAATAACAATTAGGCTTATTGAATTTCAAGGCAATTAAAAAATGTCTTATGTAGTCTGCTTACTACTACTGGGTGGCGGGTCTCGACACTCTCCTTCCTCTATGGTGACATCATCTATGGCGATATCCCCTTCAATTCCAGCACCTCGTACGCCCTCCAATACAATCTGCATACATGGACAGGAAACAAAACCAATTAGATATTTTCTGCTTGTAAAAGCTTTTTCTACAATCCTCAAGTCATTTTGAATGGAAATGTATAATGTATATAGCACGTAAAGTAATTCTTCAGCTTTTCACTAGAAGCCACAAAGTTTATACAGGCTTACAAAAGTTTGGAAAGAGAAAAGATTGGCAGGCTCTACAGGGTATATTATCTATATTGATTTTCCTCAAAATGGAAAAATGTATGATAGTAAGAAAGCTATACAGTACAGTAAATCCTCATTGAACTAGCAAAATTAAACTCAATTTGGTAAAAGCTAGAGGGTGAAATGAGCTTCAATTAACAACGTTTTTCCTTTGGCAGAGAACTTCAATGGTTGAAAGAAATCCGGGTAGGCTTCTCTCACCTGGAAAGAGGACGTGGGATGGATGTTAACTCTGGCTTGCCTCCAGCGGTCTCCTTGATTCCCACTCAAGGTCCACACAGACGCATCCTGACCTGACTGGCTCTTCAGTCTCAAATATACGTTTAATGTTCCTTAAAAAAAAGGCACACGGACACTGTGTCAACAGAAAGCGTAAGATGCAATATGGGCAAATAACTGCATAATGTCCTTTTAGTCTTTTGTCTGTGTTACGTAGCAACTGCAAGGTTCAGCTCATCTCCATCCAGAACAATAGAAGAAATCTGTCATAAAAGTGTTAAGAACACACTCACTACTCTATATATTATATATACAGTATATACTATAGTGTACACTCTCATTTAAGCTGATGAAATGAGAAGTATGGAGGAAATCTGTATTATTCTCCGAGACATCCAAAACCTTGTGAGCTGCCTCACTGCATACATAGGTAGCATCCTAAATGGAATTGAACCTCACAAGTGACAACATTTACAGAAATCAGGTCACTTAAATCTATAATTATGAAAATTTCAGCATCTACAAAATCCTCTAGCTTTTAATCATATTTAACTCTTTGTATTGCTATATTTGAGTATTAAACATTTATATCATTTTGTCTTCCATCTTGGATTTATTTTTATACCTGCCTTAGAATTTTGCAAAAACAATTTATCTTAGGAGGAAGCATAATAAAGTTACCTAGACTTTATAAAGTGGGAAAGTCTACCTTCAAAAACATGCCTATAATGCCTCTGAAAGCAGCTCTGTAGATTTTGGGATAAGAGCAAGTGCACAGAGATGTTATGCTATTACTGCAAGGATAAAGTGTTCTGGAAAAAACACCTTAAACCTGAGTGGAACTTTAGAAAACACAAAAGAATCTTGTTGCTTTCCTCTTTTGTTTTTGCACACTCTTTAAAGCCACTTGTGCTTGTATTTCTAAAGAGTGATCAACCATGTTTTCTCTGTTCATTGCTGTGCAGCCAGACAGAAGATCTAGTTGTGGACATGGGTTTTTAACCCCAGACACCCTATGAGAGCATGTGTAAAAAAGCAGGAAGAGCATATACTCTGGCGTGTTGGAATTAGCCCACACTTTCTATTCTGAAAGCACACAGCTTTGTGAAGCAGAAAATTGCAGTTACAAGCTTGTCTGTGGGGCTGTTGAGGTCATCATCACTATCTCAGTAGTGCAACTACGTGTCCAGCACAAGTACAGTGACAGAAAGTGGGCATGAAGATGGACCATAGATATATATATCTATAGCTCAGATTGAGTTATAGGTCAAAGTCGTTTACAGCACTCACAGATCCCTAGAAGCTTTAATAGCAAGTTTTTCCATCCCAGAGAGAGCCAGTCTGCAGACTGCATTTATGTGACTTGCGTGTTAACAGATACAAACAATACATTTGTCTGTATGGTGGCAATAACACCAGCAATTTGCACAATGTTCATTACAAAAAACCAATCAAACAAACACACAAACCGAAAAAATATATAGACATTATTCCATGACTGTCACACTCACAGAAAGACAGATTAGGCAGATGTAAGTAATATTCAGGTTTATTGATGTGCCGAGAGAGCGAGGTGCAGGGTACTGTTGAACACGAAGACTAAGGAGACACAGGACAACAGGTAAGTATCTTCAGGTAGGATGTAACAGTTGAGTAGAGTCTGTAGCTTCGCAAGACGAGACCAGACACAGAGGTGCAGGAGACTGAGACTGAAATAGTGAGTGTAATCATGATGTACAGGTGCCGGTGATTAGAATTCAAGTGATTGGGATCTGGTGTAACAAGTGGGCGGGAGTGATGATGTGGATGGCTCCGTGACAGTATCCCCTCCTCCACGGTCGGCTCCTGAAGACCGGAACCCACGACGACGGGGACGGCCACGACCTCTGGGTGCAGGACGAGTGGGATGTTCCTGGTGAAACTGGGTTAGCAAGGAGGGGTCAAGGATGTCGTCACGAGCTACCCATGAACGCTCTTCTGGGCCATACCCCTCCCAGTCTACTAGGTACTCCAGACGATTGCCCCGTCGTCGTGAGTTGATGATGGCTTGGACTCTGTAGATGCGCTCATCAGTTGCGACTTCTGGAGGAGGAGGTACATCGGGTTCTGCAAGGGGAGGAGACAAGGGTTCAGAGTAGGGTTTTAACAATGAAACGTGAAACGATGGAGAGATACGGTACTGTGCTGGTAGGTTGAGCCGGTATGTGACATCGTTGAGCTGCCTCTGGATTGTAAAAGGACCTATGTAGCGGGGACTCAGCTTACGACAGGGCAGGCGAAGACGGATATCTCTGGTAGACAGCCATACCTTTTGTCCTGGTTGGAATCGGGGTGTCTCAGATCTTCTGGCGTTGGCTTGGGTGGTATGTCTTCGCACTGCCTGTTGTAGATGGACGTGAGCTGAGTCCCACACCCTCTCGCTCTGCTCGAACCAGTGATTAACAGCTGGAACCTCAGACGGTTCCCCAGACCAAGGGAACAGGGGAGGCTGGTATCCTAGGATGCATTGGAATGACGTGAGTCCTGTGGTTGATCGACGGAGTGAATTTTGGGCATATTCCGCCCAGGGAAGGAACCGGCTCCAGCTGTTCTGGTTCTGGTGGCAGTATGACCTCAAGTACCTCCCGATCTCTTGGATCTTGCGCTCAGTCTGGCCGTTAGTTTGAGGATGATAGCCGGAGGATAAACTGATGGAGACTCCAAGGAGCTTGAAGAAGGCTTTCCAGACTCGGGAGATGAATTGAGAACCTCGATCGGATACTATATCCTCAGGAAGACCGAAATGACGGAACACATTCTGAAAGAGGGCTTCAGCTGCTTCGAAGGCAGTGAGTAACCCTCGGAGAGGAATCAACTTGCAGGCTTTGGAGAATCTGTCGATTATGACGAAGATGCAGGTATAGGACTCTGAGGGTGGAAGGTCAGTCATGAAGTCAATTCCCAGATGGGACCACGGACTGACGAGGGATGGGTAATGGAACCAGTTTGCCAGCGGGTAGTCGACGGGAGTGTTGGCGATGGCACAGACTGAGCAACCCTTGAGATATTGGGAGATGTCTTGGGCCATAGATGGCCACCAGTAGCGCTGGCGAAGGAGCGAGAGGGTTCAGCTGGCTACCTGGGTGTCCAGAGCCCGGAGAGGTGTGAGCTGAGTCCAGAAGGGCTAGACGACAAGATGTGGGGACGTAGATACACCCTTCTGGACCTCCCGGCGGAGCAGGTTCGGTTTGGGTGGCGAGTCGGATATCTTCGTCTAAAGCCCAGAGGATAGGACTGACTATTATGGCTGGAGGGAGGATGGTTTCAGGTTTGGAAGGTTCAGGATCAGGTTGATGGAGACGTGAAAGAGCATCAGCTTTGGAATTCTTAAATCCAGGTCGGTAAGTAACTATAAAGTCGAACCTCGTGAAGAAGAGGGACCATCTGGCCTGGCGTGGATTGAGGCGACGAGCTTCTCTGAGGTATTCTAAATTTCGATGGTCTGTGATGACCTCAAACTTGTGCTTAGCTCCCTCCAGCCAGTGTCTCCACTCTTCTAATGCCAGCTTGATGGCGAGGAGATCCCTGTTGCCGATGTCATAGTTCTGCTCTGCCGGGGACAGCTTGTTTGAGTAGAAGGCACATGGATGGAGTAAAGGTGGGTTCCCCTGTCGCTGTGAAAGTACCGCTCCCACCCCAGTGGAAGAAGCATCTACCTCCACGGTAAACGGCAATTCTGGATCTGGATGGGTTAGGATGGGAGCGGAAATGAAGGCTTCCTTGAGAGTGGCGAAGGCGGTGGTGGCTTCTGGATTCCAGGACAGAGACTTGGGCCGGGATTTGAGGAGAGAAGTGAGCGGGGAACTGAGAAGACTGTAATTATGGATAAACCTGTGGTAGAAGTTGGCGAATCCTAGGAATCTCTGGAGTTCTTTGATGGTGGTTGGTTGTGACCAGGTTCGGATTGTGTCCACCTTCCTCTGGTCCATCTGGATGCCTCTTTGATCAATGATGTATCCAAGGAAGTGAACTGTAGAAGTATGGAACTCACATTTCTCTAGTTTTAGATAAAGGTGTTGCTCTCGAAGACGCTGGAGGATCTGCTTCACATGGTGTCGATTTTCTGTGAGGTTCTTGGAGAATATCAGGATATCATCGATATACACTATGACGAACTGCTGGAGAAATTCTCGGAGGATTTCGTTCATATAACCTTGGAAAACTGAAGGAGCATTGGACAGTCCATAAGGCATCACCCGGTACTCATAGTGCCCTGAGGGCGTCACGAAGGCAGTCTTCCATTCGTCGCCCTTACGGATGCAAATTAGATTGTAGGCACTTCGTAAATCTAATTTGGTAAATATGCAGGCACCACGTAGTTGTTCCAGGGCTGAGGGGACCAGAGGAAGGGGATAACTGTACTTTATGGTTTGGGCATTAAGAGTCCGGTAGTCTATGCAGGGCCGCAAGCCTCCGTCCTTCTTCGCCACAAAAAAGAAACTAGAGGCGGCAGGGGATGTAGAAGGACGAATGAAATCCTGACTAAGTGCCTCCGTGATGTACTCCTCCATGGCCTTCTGCTCCGGGATGGACAGGGGATAGACTCGACCCTTGGGTAGAGTCAGCCCCAGGTAGCAGGTCGATGGCACAGTCCCATGGCCGATGAGGTGGTAGTTGTGTTGCCAACCGCTTGCTGAACACATCCTGGAACGCCCGATACTCAGAAGGAATCTCCATCTTCTTGTCAGACTCTGGGCTCTCAATGGTAGTGGAATTAATGACGATAGACGGACTGGTAGCACTGGAATGGAAAGGAGAACTAGACACCTTGACCACAGGAATTAAACAGGACTGATGACAGGATGAGCCCCACTGAAGAATCTCACCAGTAACCCAGTTTATCCGAGGTTCATGTTGGAGTATCCACGGGCGTCCCAGGATGATGTCCGCGGTGGATCCTTCCAACACCAAGAACGAAATCTCCTCGGAATGTAGGCAACCTATGTGGAGTGTCATGGTGGGGGAGAAGTGACATATGCGACCACGACCCAGCGGCTTACCCAGAATAGTACTGAACCTCTAGGTTTTGGGGACAGCGTTTCCTCTTGATGTTGAGCCTTTGAAGGAGGTTGTGGGAAATGAAGTTACTCGCTGATCCGAGTCGATGAGAGCTTGTGCTGGAACATTGGAACAGGCTGTTACAAGGTAGACAGTAGTACGAGTCAAAGGTGCAATCTTAGGAGAGAGTTGGATAGTACTCACCGCTGGGCGTGGTGGTCGTATAGGACAAGTGGTAATGACATGTCCCTCTCCCCCACAATACAGGCACAGACGATTAATCCATCTTCTTTGACGCTCCGCTGTAGAAAGTCGCTGAAAATCTACCTGCATGGGTTCTGGTGTTGGATGGGCGGCAGATGGTTCCAGAGGCGGAGGATGCATAGCGGGTTGGATTGAAGGGCATGCAGTAAGTCGTTGGGAGATTTCTGGATGAAAGCCTCTAATCCCATATTATCATCATGTATAACCATCAATGAACGAATCTCAGGATTGAGACCGTGGCGATAGGCGGTGAGAAGAGCCACTTCCTCCCATCCACTTGCCACAGCGAGTGTTCGAAAATGTAATGCATAGGATCCCACCGATCGATTACCTTGTTTGAGTCGAAAGAGCTGATCATGGACGGTTAGAGAAGATGTGGACTGCCCAAAAACTTCCTTGAAATGCTGAATGAATGCTGTTAAAGATTTAGTTACTGGAACATCGGCTTGCCACAATGCTTGTGCCCACGAAAGAGCTCGACCACAGAGAAGGGAAATTATAAATGCAATCCGCGCTCTATCAGTGGCATACAATTGGGGTTGCATCTCAAAGTGAAGAGTGCACTGGAGAATAAACCCGCTGCAATCCTCCGCCTCGCCGCTATAGGTCGCTGGTCGGGCCATGGGACTGGCAGAGGCAGCAGGTGAAGGAGTGCTGGGTTGCGGAAGTGATTGACGAACTGCGTTCACTAATTCCGCAAACGGATCCATAGAAGCTGCGCTCGTACTCTGCATAGTTTCGTTCTGGTCTTCTGTCACACTCACAGAAAGACAGATTAGGCAGATGTAAGTAATATTCAGGTTTATTGATGTGCCGAGAGAGCGAGGTGCAGGGTACTGTTGAACACGAAGACTAAGGAGACACAGGACAACAGGTAAGTATCTTCAGGTAGGATGTAACAGTTGAGTAGAGTCTGTAGCTTCGCAAGACGAGACCAGACACAGAGGTGCAGGAGACTGAGACTGAAATAGTGAGTGTAATCATGATGTACAGGTGCCGGTGATTAGAATTCAGGTGATTGGGATCTGGTGTAACAAGTGGGCGGGAGTGATGATGTGGATGGCTCCGTGACAATGACATGAACTAAGAAAAAACAAAAGCTTTTTATTTCTGTCTATGTAGAGGTAATAGGAACATGGAACATGCAGTCCATTGAGGAAACAGGGTAACTGTCAGGGTAACACAGACTGCTATATATACAATAGTTCTCAAAAGTGCAAATACCTTTAATAATTATTCTTATCACCCAGCTATTTTATATCATAACAGTTTATTTGTTGACATGAAATACAATCCTTACTGTCAGCTTCTAGTTTTGCATTTAGTTCCTGCTAGACATGTTCAAAATTACATATAAATATATATGCAGTAGATAGATAGATAGTTAGATAGATGACAGACAGACAGACAGACGCAAAAGACAAATGTAAAAGTTCCCTGATATATGCACGTTGTTCATGACCGTGGGAACACTGTACTTGATACCCTGAAAGACAGAACACTCAGCCCCATATTATATGCTCCACAACCCTGTTATAGTGTAACTTACTGACCAGCAGAATTATAATGTCAAACAAGCTGTACTTAGCACTGAGGTTACAGCTGACTGCACATCAAAACTTATTAAAATCCACAAACAATTACAAAGTAATTTGCATACATTTCTCCACAGTTGTTCACATCAGGAGTCCTCGGGATGACTGTTTCATCAAAATACATGCTGTATAACAGAAGACCTGCTGACACCCAATCCCTGATATCTGCTTTCATTCTCTAACTATGTTGTGTTTGCATAGAACTGTAACCCACCAATATGCTTTCCATACATGTGGTAGTAGAAACTGACGCAGTAAGTTGGGTTGCTGACCACATTTCCATAGGGATTTTTCGGGGGAACATTGAAGGATGGGGTCAATAGTCTTGCCTTGTCACCCTCTAGACGTGGCCGTGAGGTCTCGATGTACATGTAGAAGCCTGTACAAAATGCACAATTACCAAACAATGAACTCAACACATCAAAGTAGCCTAACAACAGCAGCTACAAACAGTTAGAGTACAGCATCTTACATTTGCAATAACATTTTCCCCAGTAGCCTCAAAATTATAAATGCTAGAATTACCTAGTTATAGCTAGTTGCTTTTACCTTGAAATGTAGACTGAAAATAAAGCTAACCTAAAAATGAGAATGAGAATGATTTTTTTCAAAACAGTACGTTCAAATCTCAGATCAATTAGATTCTTGTTCACACCAGATTTGAATTTCTTATTCATTTTAGCAAACTGCAAGTATTTTGGCACATGTGTGCAAGAGTAAGTACAATTTGCACAATAACTAAATGCACATGGCTGATGAGTTGATTCTCAGTAATATTGTCATACTCTCACAACTTCTAAACATTATTTCATTGTGTGAGCCATCAAATGCAAAACAATCCATTCAATGATCAAAATCTGTCAGATGTACATGTACAGTATATTCCATAAATATCTATGACATGGAATGTTTTTTCATTGTTGTTTTTCTTTTGTTGCATTGATGTCATTTTGTGACAATTTTCATTTTTAAAATAAATAAAAAAAATGGACATGCAAATGTGATTTTCTATTTACATACAAAAGTGCATATCCTTTTTCTGTGTACTGCAGTATTATACAGTAATGACTTTCCCAGTAAAACTTTACCTACTCTTGAAATCGGAATCTAAAAAGCTCAGAGTGATACACAATAGCATTCAGCTAGACAAGAGTCAGTGTCAACAAAATAGTTGAATAAAAATGAAATTTGTATTTAACAAACATTTCCATGGTTGACTGCCATGGTGAAAAAACAACTAAACATTTTGACCAGTACTGCTAATTGGCCAATTTACTGACACAATAACTAGGTTTTAAAGCACAAATGAAATGTTTTGAGTGAGTTACTACATTTTGCAGACATGCAATAGAGTTGTGATGTCCCATAAATCAGTTGTGACAATTGCACTTATAGTTTAGAGAAATGTTTAAAAAAAATTAGTCAAAGTGAATCTTTTCACTTTTAAAAGTCAAAAGTATTATTAATCATCACAGAATCAACATGAATACATTAGGTTGCACCAACAAAACAAATTTTAAGGGGTAGATCAGATAGAAATAGATCATTAAGTTAAAAATAGCAGGTTATCACTTTGTACAGTGTATAAAACCCACATAAAAAACAAAAGTCAATTAATTTATGCAGAGGGGTTATTTGATGTATTTCAATATATAAAATACCCTTGTTTGTATTAATAAATTGATAAATATCAGACCATTTTATTGGGGCAAGTTGTCACCCGTGTTTTAAATATATACAATTTCTCAATTATAGGATTATATCTGTTGGCCAAAACAGTTGTTTGTTATTTCTGTACGGTTGCATTTTTGTAGTTTCATAAACCTATATAAGGCTGTTTAATGGAGGTTCTATTGTGACAACTTACCCATTTAGTGTGACAACAAGCACCAAATGGTCAACATGTGTTCAATGAACCGTATCTTTTTTTCCTGGCGATTATTGTTGGAATTGTTCAAAAGGATTTTTTTGTAGCCAAGAAACTGACTTCCAAAAACAAACCTTCCCTGAGAAATAGCCCGGCCTCCTCTATATATCCATGATGTCAGATCTAGAGAACGAATTAGGTAAATCACAATAATAATATCTGTTAAGTACATGCAACACAAAGTAACATTTTATAAAGAGAAAACACTTGATAAATTGTCACGCTACGAGTGCAAGCTTCGATTCACCTCCATTAAACTTAGCACTGACTAAGAATAATCAATAGGACCTCAGTGACTCCACAGCATAGGACAAATTATTTTTCAATTCACATTTTTCATAGCCTTTTAAAAGAAACATTTCTTTAATTTCATATTTGGCGAGAGTGACTTAAAGAGCTATCGACTCTGAGGGATGTTTCACACAAGCCAAGACCTTAACATCAATCAATTCAAATACGTATTTGTTCAAATACACCAAATGTATATAAAAATCTCATTAATATACCGTATATAAATATAGATTATAAAAAGTAGTATAAGCCACCAAAAATACCTATTCAGACTTATACTTAACATAGCACTAACATTTTTCAAATTCCTCTACTGTAGTGGCAAAAAACGCAAGAGCTGATTGCAGGGGCGTAGATTTGGCTTGAACATTGGGGGGTTGCAGCGTGAAACATTTCTATGTTTCCATTGACAATATGTATCACCCCCGGAATCTACTCCCCTGGCTGATTGCATTAGTGATGTGTTGACCCATGGACATTATCCAGTTCCACACCGGATCAGTCATGATCCGATGTCAAGTTTAATGACTGACACAATTTCTCTGAGAGTGCTGCTAATGGATCTCATGGACCTTCTTCCCCTAAACAGCCTCCAATCGAAAGACAGCATGCTGCACTCCTTTAGCAACATGAGATATTGAAAGTGCCTTTGGACACTAATGTTATTAGCCCCTCTCTTCACTTTTGCTGAGGAGATGAGTAGTCTACTCAACATCTGCTGTACAACTGATGAATGACAATTAATTGAATTATTTGTGAAAATTGGACACTTGTGATCTGTTCTTCTAAGTCATTATTCTGAGTAAATCTATCTATATGTTCATATCTGTAGTTACTGATATTTTTTAGACTTTTTTATGTGAACATCTGTTTGTGCAAATGATTAGCAAGAATCACTAATTACTTTAAGATTGAGTGGCAGATGTGCAGTGTGTTTGTAAGTGTACCTTGTTTAGAGCCAGTACGGTCGCTGCTGGGTCCAGTGTTGGGTGTATATTTAGTGTTCCTGCTGGAAGCGCTATGTCTTGTCCAATCAAACTCTTCAGTTTTATCTTGAGTTAACATACAGATGGTTTCCTCATCAAAGCCACAGTGGAACTTACCTATGGAGGATACAGCAAAGAAATAAGTTTTATTAATTTAAAGAATTAATAAAAAAATGTTGATGGAATATTGTTTTGAAATTGAAATGCGTAAATCTTAAAAATAGGTTAAAATATTTATTTTAAGGGATAGTTCACCAAAAAAAGAAAATTCTCTCATCATTTACTCACGCTCATGAAATCCCAGATGTGTATTTCTTTCTTTCTTCTACACAATAATAATTTCAGCTCTGCTGTTCTATTCAATGCAAGTAAATGGGTACCAAAATTATGAATCTCCAAAAGCACAAAAAGGCAGCATAAAAGTAATCCACAAGACTCCTGTGGTTAAATCCATGTCTTCAGAAGTGATATGATAAGTGTGGGTGAGAAACAGATCAATATTTAGGTCCTTTTTCCCTATAATTTCTCTTCCCTGCTCAGTAGGTGCCGATATGCACAAAGAATGTGAATAGCCAAAAAGAAGAATGCGAAAGAGGAAGTTGAGATTCATAGTAAAAAGGACTTAAATAATCTGTTTCTCACCCACACTTATTATATCGCTTAAAAAGATATAGATTTAACCACTGGAGTCTTGTGGATTACTTTTATGCTGCCTTTATATGCTTTTTGGAGCTTCAGAATTTTGATCACCATTCACTTGCATTGTACAGAGCTTCAGAGCAGAAATTTTCTTCTAAAAATCTTTGCTTGTATTCAGCAGAAGAAAGTCATAACCATCAGGGATGGCATGAGGGTGAGTAAATGATGAGATCATTTTTCATTTTTCATTATTGGGTGAACTATCCCTTTAAATACAGAGAGCATCTATAAAGCTAAAGTAGATCATTTTATAATAACATAAGAATTTTGGGTGAACTATCCCTTTGAGGTAAAAACAACACATTTTTACAGTGTGCTTCTTTTTAATGCTCTTATTTTTAAAAAACATTTTTTTATACTAATTTAAAACATACTCACTCCAATGAGGATTCACTGGTGCTGTAAACAGAAGAGAAAATAAGTTAGAATATGTGAAATTCCAACTGTGATAGAGTATACAGTTAATAGTTTAGAAATAAACCATGATAAACAACAGCAGGGGACATGGAAAGGGGAGAGTGCTGTTTGCCCTTGGAGAGCGGTGTTTAGAAAGTGCTTTGGCATCATTACAATGTATCACAAAGTTAGAGAGGGAAAATTAAATAATGTCTCAGTGCAGGAGAGGGTGTTTGTGTGGGGAGAGGTCTCCATGGGGCTGTGCAATGCTCTGGTGAACCATAAAGACCTGTATCTCTCTTCATTCAAATCAAAAGCAGCCTATCAGAGCAGGCAGTCTCATTGAGGGCTAAAGGTGCATTGTGGAAGAAAAGGTTTCAGAGGGCATGTGTGGAAAAGATAGGGAGACTGAAACGTATCTGGATCCTCCAAGAGCAGTGATTCCGCTAAGCTGTGAATTCCTGGGTAGGGTAGGAAAAATCAATGGACATCCTCTCAAGGATCAGAAAATGTTTGAAGATATAATTTTATGGAAATTATTTTTTCAGAGCTCCAACTTGGGCAGAAGGATTTAGAGAAATATGCTAAATGGTTAGTTTACATAAAGATTCTGTCATAATTTACATAAAACCATTCCAAACCCCAATACAAAATGAGATGTTGGACAGAATGTTAGAGACTGACAGCTTCAGTCTCCATTCACTTTCATTGTATGGAAAAAAGATGCAATGAAAGTGAAAGAGGCTAACATCTTTTGTGTTTCACTGAAGAAAGAAAGTAATCCAGGGTTAGAGTAAATGATAGTCGAATTTTGATATTTTGGTCAACTATCCCTTTAATAGTGTTCCTGGAGTTAATGGAGTACAGTGAGAAGTGTCATCAGTTCTGGATTTTTATCTGGCTCTTATAATGAGAAAGATTAGCCCAACAGCATTCAAATGCAGCAGATGTTCATAAGGGGTTGACAATGTAAATGTCTGCTTTGCGAACTGCAGGGGGAACAGCTCCACACAAAATTGATGATACATTTTTTTTTTAAGTATAAAATTGCCAGAGGGTTGAAAGCAGAAGAATCAATTATCTAATGTATGTTTACATAAACACATTTGTACAAATTTTACAAATGAGTGAATGAATGAATGCATGAAGAAATGAATGAATGAATGAATGATGGAAGTGCCATGGGAATTGCAGCCTCAAGGAGAAAAATAATTTTGTCAAGGAACACAAAAGCTCTTTTCCAAAACAGCTGCCTTACTGACTTTGGCCTACATTAGCAGCTGCCTAAACATCCTGCAGTGTCTTCATATCAAAATTTCTGGCAAAAATGAAAAGAAATGGCAAAAAATATGCTACAGGATGATAATTAAATTATTTTAATTAAAACATACTGCTAACAAAAATATGACAAGGAAGAAACAAAAAAAGCTTTCACAAGGTCTTAATTAAGTTCTAAAATTTTTTTTATCATTCTCCATATTTTTAAACATTACTAATATGCTATTTATGTTGATTACAATTATATTAGTCAAATTATGTGTGAGTAAATTAGACTAAAAATAATATAAATAATAAAAATAAGAAATTTAAAGGACATTTTTGTCAAATGTCAGGCTTAGGCTTAGGTTAGGGTCATTTTTAAAACTGCTACTGCCATCATGGCTCCTCATATGTGATGGATTTAGAATGTTCTACATATGCAGCAACTCAGCACATCACACTAATAGCAGAGATTCTTTTACACTGAGATATCAACCTCTACGGCTTTACCATAGGAGAGACCATAACGGTCAGCTTGGATCACATGAGTCTTCTAAGCCAATCATGTAATTGCCCTGACATCAATGAACTGTGTTCAGAGTGTTTACGACAGTGAGTCACCGTTTACGGTTACCATAAAAATTGAATGGGTTGAGCTGTAAACTGACACAAACTGTTGCAAAATTGTCAGTAATTTCTCTTATAAAATTGCAATTTTATCGTAGTAATCTCCATGCATCGTTCACTCCAAAAGGATTGTATACTGTAAAACATGTTGAAGATTAGCGGACAGGTGGTCAGTTCATTAAGTGATGAGCTGTTGCTTCACAAAATTATTCTGCACACTAAAGCATCTTCTCCAGAGACATCCATTTAAAAAGAACAGCCTCTGGTTTTCTTTCCAGTGAATTATGCTTTGTTTTACTAACTTTATAGGCTCCTCCTTGATAGAGGGGTTATGACAAATAGTGCTTGGGATGCGAGACTCACAATTCATTTCAATAGAGTTTGACATGAATATGTTGCTAAGCTAACAATGCAATACTAAAAAAAGCATAAAAAGTACATAGCACACATCTACTGGATTAAATAGTCAATCTTTTTCTCTCCCCTTTTTCTCCACAATTTGGAAGTCCCAAAGAGCTCTAAGTCCTCCTGGTGGCGTAGTGATTTGCCTCAATCTGGGTGGCGGAGGACGAATCTCAGTTGCCTCCACATCTGAGACCGTCTTATCATGTGGCTTGTTGAGCGTGTTACCGCGGAGACATAGCTCGTGTGGAAACTTCATGGTATTCTCTGCAGGCATCTACGCACAACTCACCATGAGCCCTACTGAGAGCAAACCATATTATAGCAACCACGAGGAGGTTACCCCATGTGACTCTTCCCTCCCTAGCAACCGGGCCAATTTGGTTGTTTAGGAGACCTGGCTGGAGTCACTCAGCACGCCTTGGATTCAAACTCGTGACTCCAGGGGTGGTAGTCAGCGTCTTTACTCACTGAGCTACCCAGGCCCCCTAAAATAGTCAATCTTTGAATAAACAACTATTTTTTTCCCAGATATTTTTCAGATGTGATTGAAACAAAGATGAGGTATCTTACGAAGCAGCATAATTAAAGAAGAGTTCCAAGTTCTGGGTTTGTGGTAATCAACACAATGTCACAAAGGCTGTCAATTATTAACTTGTGTTGTACTTGGAACATTCCTTTAAGATCATAAGAGTAGCCTTCGAACTGGAAGCATGCTTATGATGCCTTAAAATCCAGTTCCCATAGGCAGCTCATTAGGTTTTTCAAAGAGTAAAATGTTGCACCGTTTTTTATTTGTTCACAAAAAGAAAAAAGAAGAAGAACTATTAACATTTCTGTCACATGTTTTCACACTGATCACATTTCCTATCAGCTGTTCACGGCTTACTGCTTTTCCTTTCACAAATCTGCAATCTAGAAGCTAATTATGCAATGGAGGTTACATTTCCCTTCCTGTAAACCACACAGCTGTTTCTAAATGGGGTAATGTGGAGAGGCCTGCCTTGGTAAACCAAACAGATGTTACATATTTGGAAACACGTGCCGCATTAACACACACACTTTAATTGATGGGCTCCATCTTTTTCTCCATGTGCTCTCCCCCTCTCTTTTTTCTATCTCCATAAAAGAACAATTAGAGTTACTGGAGCAGGAGGCAAAAGCAAAACGTCAACATCATTGAACACACAAGCAATTGGACCCAGTATATCACCCACTCAGAGAGAGTTCACTGTCGTCCAACTCAGAGGCAAGCTTTAAGCTTAAATTAGACAATATTCAGGCCTTTGAATAGAACAAGCAAAATAACAGCATAAAGTTGTGCTGAGCGGAGCAATAAATTGCAGTATGCAGTATTCATGCTAAATACATAGTGTGTAATCTTATAACCGAGTCTGGGTTTTGAGATACCAATAATAAATACCAAGAATAAAACCCAAAGGCACTTATTATTTTAAAAGAGAGTTCTAGCAAGTTCTAGCAATGCATCCCACACATAATCAAAAGCCTTTAAATTAATGAGTAGAATCAACTATAAGATTGTAAGATGTACTTTCATATTGATCCATTGGAGTTCCAACACCTTTTGATCAATGAATTCGAGAAAAATATAGCTACAGGCAGAGCTCCAAAAAGAGGCGGAGCTCCAAATCACCAGCAAAGATATAGAGAGCCCCAAACCTAACACTTCCCTTGACCCCAACCATGTGTGGATGTGACACTCCCTTTCAGAGTTGGCACAAACCCCTTCTGGAGTAACCCCTCTTTCCACCCCATTTGGAGATCTCCGGCCATACCTACTTGTATATTTCCAGGTTTCCATGACTGTGGGAACCTTGATCCATGTTTAGGCAACATTTTTGCATTGAAATGACCAGTAGTCAATCATTGTTATCAATATTATGAGTAGTAAAAACCAAGTAATGACAGTGTAATAACATAGTCAAGTGTGGTGAGGTGTACTAACTGTCTGACAATACAATTATAATAGCTTGTTAGCATTGTGCTCTCAGCCTGTTTGCCCTCTCTGAAAGGCTCATAAATAGCTGCCAGTTGGTGGCTTTCCAAAGCAATCTACAAGCAGCAGCAAGTTTATGTGTTGAATAACTGCTTTATAAAATGATACCAAATGACACAGTTCATCAATTCTTCTTAATGTCTTATTAATTTGTCTGGCACTGTCCACACATGAATTTGAAATGCAGCCATTTCAAGTCTTAACAAACACTGCTCAACCTTTGACATTGGTTGCAATAGCTTGTCTTTCCAATACAAAACTCACAGAACATGGACATGGCTGGACAAACAGAGACATTATGCTTGCTTGTGAATAGATCAGAATGATCTTCATTCACTGAAAAAAGTAAAATAATCAAACCCATAGGGGCGACCAGGGGCAGTTGTCACACCTTTCATTACATTGAATATTTCTCAGAGTACATTTATTTTTGAAAGTCAATTTCTGTATAGACATACACCTTAAAATCTTAAGTTCTTGCCCAGGAAAATAAGATTTAGCTCACTGAACAGACACTTACTTTTGTTTTATTTTTATATATAGTGGGGCATGTTGTCACACTATATGGTTTAACTTGGCACAATGGAACCTGGCAATAAACTGCCTATTATATACTTTTTACAAAGTGCAAACCGTTAATCAAATATAGCTGCAAGCAGCGACGATGGGCCCAAGCTCCATGGGTCCATTTCCACCTGGTGGCTTTCGGAAAACATGATGCATGATGAACAAATGCATTTGGTCGAGTAACAAGAAAAAACATATATTAATCACATAATGGTTAACAACTTTGATGTGTGTGGCAAATGTAATAAATGTGTAGTTATGGCATAAGTGTGTACCCTTGAACAGTCCAAAAAAGAATATTGTTATTTGATTTGCGGATATGAAAATATCATGTAAGGCATCATGAATCCCCCTTACCTTATCAATTTGACACTAGTCTGAGTAAATTTGATGTGACAGGGCTGAAAATAAGAGGAGTTATTTTTTTCAAAGTGTATTCAGTGTCACATCTATTGTTTCCAGCTGGAGGCCCTATGACCTTGACCCACCACAGCCACATTCATGTCATAAGCAGGATTCAAAAATAAGGCACGCGCATACACTACAACATGATGTCATTTGATCCGCTATCATGACAACGCTATTTAAGATATCAAGAATCCTTTCACAATTTTACATCAGCAGTGTCTTGACATTATTTGAAAAACTATTAATGGGTTTTGGATAAAAATAACAGGACTTTGTCAAAGTCTGTTGTAAGTGCCACACTTCCTGCTGCCAGTTGGTGGCAATATGACCGTGACCCACAATATGTCCATGTGTTCAGCCACAATTACCAAACATAGAGCTAAATTTTTATCTAAATAACACAATACACGAAGAAGATATACACTTCCTTATTCTCATTTTTTTGCCATTCATTTATTGTCTACCCATGGCAACACCATTCAACATATCAAAATATGTTTGCAATTTAGCATCTTCAATGTCTTGGCATAATGTTGCCTACATTTGACAACAGTCACATGAATCCCCTAGGAGGAGGATTTAAAAGTTCAGGGCCTTCAATTAAAAATAAAATCCAAATTCAATACAAATTGGCTGACTTCCTATTGGGTGGAGCTAAAGACTGAAATTTTGAAAGTTGTCTGGCTTGATGATAACTTTGTATCAAGTTTGGTGACTGTAGTTGAAAATGACCCCACCACTTTGGTCAAAAGGTGGTGCTACAGAGCCTGCCTTACATGCCATGGGTGACATTTTGCCCAGGCCTAATGGCCATCGACTCTGATGTGTGTGCAAAATTTCATGAAATTAATAGGTATACCAAGTACCTCAAAAACACCCAAATATAGGAATAATAATAAAGATTTATGCATTGCAATGGCAACAGTATTTAAGGTATCAAATATTCCTTTACAATTTTACATCAGCAGTGTCTTAACATTGTAGAATTTTGAAGCAATTCATGTAAACACAAGAGGGCTATTTCAAAGTCTATTTAAAATTGCCATACTTCCTGCTGCCTGTTGGTGGCATTAAGACCGTGACCATAATAGCCGCATCAATGTGATCAGCCCCAGTTACCAAACATACAGGTGAATTTTTATCAAAATCACAAAATGCACACAGAAGATATAAGTCACACGAATCCCCTAGGAGGAGAATTTAAAAGCTCAGAACCTGTGATTTTCAGAAAATTCAAAATGGCCAAATTCCTGCTTGGCAGAGCTAGTGACTGTTGGGTATGAAAGTTGTTCGGCTCAATGAGAACAACATATGTATCTACAGAGACCCCATTACATGCCCATTTTAAAGGTGGATGCTACAAAGCCCCACCTACAAGCCCATGTGTGAACTTCTGCCCAGTCTTAATGGCCGACGACTCTGATGTGTGTGCAACATTTCATGAAATTGTAAGCATGCCAAGAGCCTCAAAAACACCCAAATACAGGAAAAAAGGAATAATAGCAATTAATGCGTTGCCATGGCAACAGTATTTAAGATATCAAATATTCCTTTACAATTTTCATCAGCAGTGTCTTGACATTATTCTAAAGAATTTTAAAGCAATTCATGTCTTCAACACCTGCTCCACTCTCGTTCTCAGTTGGACTCTGGAACTGCCAGTCTGCTGTGAACAAAGCTGCCTTCATCCCAGCTTTCGCCACACAGTCCACCCTCAGCATCCTGGCACTGACGGAGACATGGATATGTCCTGAGGATACAGCAACACCTTCTGCTCTCTCCAACAACTTCTCCTTCTCCCACACCCCTCAACATACTGGTAGGGGTGGGGGAACAGGTTTGCTCATTCATAATAACTGGACTTTTTCACCAAGGGCTTCACTATGTAACAATACATCTTTTGAATTCCATGCCATTACTACAATGCAACCCACAAAATGACATGTTGTTGTCATCTATCGCCCCCCAGGTCAGCTGACAAGCTTTCTTGAGGAATTGGATGTCCTTCTGTCCCCCTTGCCAGAGGATGGCAGGCCACTTGTGGTTCTTGGCGATTTCAACATACACCAAGACAAGCCCCAGGCCATTGAACTGAATACTCTTCTGGCCTCATTTGACTTGGAAAGACTACACACCACAGCCACTCACAGGTCGGGCAACCAGCTGGACCTCATTTTTACACGTAACTGTACCACCTCTAATATTCTTGTTACACCTTTACATGTCTCTGATCACTACTTTGTTCAATTCAACATGATTCTCCCATCCATTGTAAAACCGACTCCACCTTTGTTTTCCTTTCGCCATAACCTCCGTTCCCTCTCACCCTCTCGCCTTTCCACTGATGTCTCTGCCTCTCTTCCCACAATAAATGTATTTTCCATGCTTGATGTAAACACTGCTACAGACACACTTAGCTCTACTTTAACAACCTGTCTAGACAGCATCTGTCCTCTCTCCTCTAGACTACACCACCCAGCCCCTGGCTGTCTGACGTCCTTCGTGAACATCGGACTGATCTCAGGACAGCTGAGAGGAGATGGCGGAAATCTTAAGATCCAGCTGATCTAGGTAAATATCAGCTTCTGCTTGCAACTTTTTCAAATAACGTTAAAACTGCAAAAACTTCATATTACCAGACCAAGATCAACAGCACCACAGACACTCGTAGCTTGTTTAGAACATTCAACACACTTCTCTGCCCTCCCCCTCCACCACCTGACACATCACTGACAGCAGATATATTCACCACATTAATTAATGATAAGGTTACAGCCATCAGCAATACATTCACTGCACCACACCCTGTCAAACACCTGGCTCGTGTATGCAACTCTTCTTTCCCTATGTTCTCTCCTTTAACTGACACTGAGGTCTCTAAACTCCTCCTCTCCAACCACCCCACAACCTGTTCCCTTGACCCCATTCCATCACACCTTCTCCAGGCCATCTCTCCGTCCATCCTACCGGCACTTACACACATTATTAACACATCCCTTCTTGCAGGCACTTTTCCCACTACATTTAAGCAGGCTCGAGTAACCCCACTGCTGAAAAAACTGCACTTAACCCCACACAGTTAGAACACTACAGACCAGTCTCTCTCATCCCATTCATGGCAAAAACACTTGAAAGGGCAGTTTTCAATCAGATCTCCACCTATCTCTCACAGAACAAGCTGCTGGATGACAATCAGTCAGGCTTCAAAAGTGGACACTCCACTGAGACTGCCCTGCTGTCTGTCACTGAGTCGCTGAGACAGGCGAAAGCTGAATCCAGATCATCCGTTCTGATTCTGCTGGACCTTTCTGCTGCCTTTGACACAGTCAACCATCCGATCCTACTCTCCACCCTCTCTAAACTGGGCATCACTGGAACTGTGCTTGACTGGTTCAACTCTTATCTCTCAGAAAGGTCCTTTGAGGTAGCCTGGAGAGGGGAGGTATCCAAGCCACACCAGTTACTTACTGGGGTACCTCAGGGATCAGTGCTTGGGCCACTTCTCTTCTCCATATACACAACATCACTGGGACCCATCATCCAGTCACATGGTTTCTCTTACCACTCTCTTACCACTGCTAGAGTTGCGTGATGACACGCAACTCTACTTGTCTTTCCAGCCCAACGACACCACAGTGACCGCTCAAATCGCTGTCTGTCTGGCAGACATCTCGGCCTGGATGAAGGAACACCACCTTCAACTCAACTCAACCCAGCCAAGACCGAACTCCTTGTCTTTCCAGCCAACCCTGCTGTTGAACACAACATCACCGTGCAGCTGGGTTCAACTACAGTTTCACCTTCCAAAACGGTCAGAAATCTAGGGGTAACCATTGACGATGAGCTAAATTTCACAGACCACATTTCAAAGACTGCAAGATCATGTAGATTTACACTCTACAATATCAGGAAGATAAGACCCTTCCTCTCTGTACATGCCACACAACTGCTCGTTCAGTCCCTTGTCATAACTAGACTACCTTGTACCACTGTCTCCCTAAGATGATTCGCTGATGTTTTTCCTCTTTTGTAAGTCGCTTTGGATAAAAGCATCTGCCAAATGAATAAATGTAAATGTAAATGTAAACACAAGAGGGCTATTTCGAAGTCTGTTAAAAGTTCCTTCTGCCAGTTGCTGGCACCTTGATAGTGACCCACAATAGCCACATCAATTTGATCAGCCGCAAGGCACTTCCTGTTGGGCAGATGTTTTAACTGTCAGCGCAAACTGTCTGCAATTTCAGTGCTTGAACCTAATAATAATAATAATAATCCTTGGAAGAACAATAGAGCCTCCTCACTTTCAGTGCTTTGGCCTTAATAATTATAATAATCATTAGGAGAACAATAGGGCCTCAGCAATTTCAGTGCTTAGGCCCTAATAATAATAATCCTTAGAAAAACAATATGGCCTCTGCACTTTCAGTGCTTGGGCCCTAATTATGAAACACAAACAAGTTGTTTTGGTAAATAGATATTGACACAGTTTGAAGCAAATATATATTGTTTACAAATCCTTTGAACTGTTCCTCTGTCCTTGGGACTTTTCCCTGTTCCCTGTTCTTCACATTAAAGCCCTCTGCTTTCCCATCAGAGACAATGAAGGTAGCATGTGTGACCACACTCATTACCGGAAGGGCCGGTGATTGTGGGACCACCATGTGGGAAAACAGAAATCCCTGTTGCGCTTCTTTTCACACCTTCTCCACGAAGCTCAGCTGAGTGTTTGATTGCTCAGCTCAAGGTGAAGGTCTTATTTAGACTGTCTTAAGGAGATCAGTGAGTCGGGGGCCTGGGTAGCTGAGCAAGTAAGCATGCTGACTACCACCCCTGGAGTCGCAAGTTCGAATCCAGGGTGTGCTGAGTGACTCCAGCCAGGTCTCCTAAGCAACCAAATTGGCCCGGTTGCTAGGGAGGGTAGAGTCGCATGGGGTAACCTCCTTGTGGTCACGATTAGCGGTTCTCACTCTAAATGGGGTGCGTGGTAAGTTTTGTGTGGATCGCAGACAGTAGCATGAGCCTCCACATGCTGGGAGTCTCTGTGGTGTCATGCACAGTGAGCCATTTCATAAAATGGATTTGATTGTCTCAGAAGCCGAGATAACTGAGACTTGTCCTCCGCCACCCAGATTGAGGAAAGATGGAAAGATGCATCCTTGTGCTTTTTTTCGCACCACTTAACACAAGTAGAACGGAACTACGATGTCAGTAACCAAGTATTGCTGGCTGCCCGGTTGGCTTTGGGGAGGGAAGTCATTGGTTAGAGGGTTGGGGGTACATTTTGTGGTCTGGACAAGAGTATGTGCGCAGAGCAGAGAGGGAGCGGACCGAGGAGTGGAACGGCATGATTTTGCCTGGAGCGAGGAGCTGGTTTTTAAAAAAACGGAGCGTCATTGTTTTCTCTCGCTCCAAGAGCGCTCCACTAATGCTCTATCACGAGCAAAACTCCTGTTGACAGACCTTAATGCAATAATTCACCATGAGTTAAGCAGTGTTAAACACTATTGTCACGAAGGAAAGATGGAATTTCTGATATAAAAGAATGTGATAGAAAAAATACAAATTTAAAATCTAGCAGCACTTAGTAATGTTCGAACTCCAGCGCGAAGGATACTTTCGCTTTCTGTTTTCACGCTCTCTATTATTAAGTAAAGCTTGCGGTAAAGCTTGACTTAACTACATGCTTGTGTTTCGTCTCTTTATTCTTATGTCAATTGGCATATAGTGACAATTAAGGATGGGATGGCGAAGGATAACACGAGTGGGGAGGTGATTGCCACATTCAAATGTTTGTTTTGAAATCCTAAAAGACGTGTCCAAAAAACACGTTGATAATCCGTTCACATGTGAAGAGAAAATCAAAAGGTCAGTAATACAGATATCCCCTATTAAATATTTTGAATAATCATATCAACATTTTAATCTAATGCATCTCAACCTTAACTGTAGGCTAGTATGTACTGCGTTATATATAATTAAACTTTTAATGATGCAAAACACAAACTGAACTAATCAACACGATAATATTGCATAGCTTGACTTTAATCGATTGCTATATAAATTTACTATAGTGCCGTATGCTAATTTATGCATTATACATTTGCAGATGAAGAAGCTCATCAAATGCAAATAGAGGAAAAAACATTCTGAGAATGTTTTTTTTTTTAGTTCACACAATTATAGGGCAAGGTTAATTAAAAGAATTGCAATAATAGAAAATAATATGCAATAATTAGGCAATAATACATAGGCCTAATAATGTTTTTTTTTTTTTTTTTTTGTGGTAATTTATTCATTTGATTTAATTTAATGTTTTGTTTTTGTTCTGGTAATATATTGAGCGGGGTTTCTCTAACCCAGGAACGCAGAGTGAGCGAGGAGCGAGAAATGGACAACCTGGAGCTAGAGTGGAGTGATTAAAGAATGCTTTGAGAGCAGAGGGGAAATTGTTGCACTCCACTCACATACTCTGGTCTGAACTGATCATAAGAACCTAGAGCACATCCTGGACACAATTTTTCACATCATTTTCATTTTGCTCTCTCGTATCACCCAGGCTCTAAGAATGTCAAGCCCGACTCTTTGTCTACATGTTTCGAGGTCCACCGCCCCACCGGATACTATCCTACCGCCACTCTAATGGTGGGCATGGTATCCTGGGAGATGCAGTCTAAAGTCTGTGCTGCTCTACGAAACACTGCGTCCCCCACTATGTGCCCAGTGGGTCGGTTATTTGTTCCACGATCAGTTTGGACGCACATCCTACAGTTGGGTCACTCATCCAATGTCGCTTGTCAACCAGGGGTGATTCACACCTAGACGCTCATTAGACAACGATTCTGGTGGCCATCATTGTGCAGGACATATGCCAGTTCATAGCCCCTTGCCTCGTTTGCATGAAAAAAAATGTTTGTCATGTGTGTTTTGTTATTTTCCCTCCCTCACGGTTTGCAGGCGCTGCCGGTATGGATGATCAGTGTTTCCATAGGAACATTTATTGTTCCCAGGGAACGCTGATCATAGCACTAATTGGCATGATATCAGCACCTGATTTTCCACTGATTCACTCCCTACGTAATCCTTTCATGTTCTCAGTATCTTTGCTAGATTGTTGTTTGGTGTGAAGTAAATTACCTCACTCTCTCTGTCTAGTTGGTCCAGTCTCATGCATCTGTTTGGTTGCCCGTCTCTGCCAGCATGTCGGGAGTATGGTTGCCTTCCAGTTTGCTGTATGCTTGTTCTCTGCACTCACAAATCTTCAACGGAGGATTCCTTGTCTCTGCCCGTGTGTCCGGAGAGTGATTATCTTCCAGTCTGCTGTGCGCTGTTCTCTGCACTTTACTAAGCTTCAACAGAGGTTTCCTACGAATCTGCTCCTGACTTCTACGATGCACACACTCACCTACAAACACACTATATACGGATTTTCCCACTGCGAGGCCACAAGCGCGTATGCATCTACAAACTTCTCCCCCTGCTACTGCAGCCGGTGTTGGGATCCTCAGTCTTCGCCGGCACAGTTGAAGTGAATATTTATTGTTAATAAATCCTTTGAACTGTTTCTCTGCTCTTGGGTCTTTTAGTCTCGCTCTCACTGTCTTAACACAAAACCACTGCTATAGAAACTGCACATGTTCAATTGGACTTTTTACTCAAAACCTGACAGTTACAGCCCTTGTGACAGCCCTCATGTAACAACTAGCCGCAGTCTCCCCTATTAGATGGAATTAACATTAAAAATTATGTCACACATGCAGATTGTTTTACCAAACCAGGAGAAGGTAAACTTTTTCTGCAATTTCCATAAGGCTTAAATGCCTGTGTATTATTGTGAAAGCTGGGATATTGATTGTTACATGTGTGATTTTGCTATCACCTTCTCCAGGCTATTTGAGCCAAATAGAATGCATAATGTCATAGTGGCAAAATCTGGACTCTTTGATGGAAGTCCTCCTGGTGTGAAAGCTATCCCATCAATACAGATGGTCTTTTCCTATGAGCTCGGTTGCAGAATGACTTCAGGGAATAGTAGAGAGGGAGATGTTATGGAATGAGACGTTTTCAATTTTTTAGCACTGGCATTTCCATTCCGAGACACAAAGACCCTGCAGAGCCATAGGGTTTGATATCAGATGGGAAAGCAGCTGAATTGACAACGAGGAGAATAAATGTATAGGAGAATGTAGGAGAAATAATGAATGAATAGAAGAATACCTTTTTTTTAAAACTTTTTTTCTTATATGACCACCTTTTTAATTGTACCTGGTCTGCACAGGTCCTTGGTCATTCCTCTTTACAAATCCCTATTTTTAAAAGAGGAACCAAAGCACAAAGACACTCAATGATTGCCTCTGGTGCAAATGGTGCCCAAATGTTGGAAAAAAATAGTGTTGGTGTATTACTGCACAGTGTGAAATATTAATTTTCTTTCTATTAAGGGTCAATCTTGCCCCTCCCACCTGGAATTGATTTTCAGGGGCATTTTCATATCTTTATGAAAACACTATTTCATGAAATAATAATATTATTAATATATATCAATATTGATACTTTTTGCAGCATTTATTAAACCGGGTTAATTTTAATTTATAGTAATACAATAGTTTATTGTTCATATTAGTTGATAATGTTTATAATGTTAATGTTAATAAGTACAACTTATAATTAAAAAACATATTTTAGTATATGTTAAAATTAACATTAATCAAAATGAATAAGTTGGGTAAATGTAATTTTCATTGTAAATTCATAAATGTTTGTAATAATTTCATTGAATCAATAAATTGAAATAAATTCTCAATCTGAACAAGTATGGCCTATGAAATAAAATCTACATCAAAAACAAAAGCGCACTAGATGCATAAATTCCACGATCCTCTTCCACGATTTGAAGTTGCTGTCATATTGCCAAATTATTTCAGTGTTTTAATGCTGATTTATGTTTTTCCCATTAAAAATCACTTCATATTTGCTACACATTCAACATCAAACGTCTCTGAGACAGTATAAACAGATATCCGACAGTCATAGTGTCTGCAAAAGGACTAAACCCACCACTAGATATGCCTAGAATAGAATACTATGAAATACATCAAACCATAGATAACAGATTAAAACAGAGGAATTCACTACATTGGGATTTCGTTTTTTTGCCCCCACATTCCACTGTTCTGTTGATAATTTGTGTACTGGGCTATCTGCACTGCATGAGAAGTGTATACAAATGGAAAGGGAAAAGCATAAAGAGAGGGACTCTACTCTAAACTACAAACCTATTAGCCTCTCCACTAGCATGGATGTTATTGGTTTATCGAACATTAAGTTCAACCCATAAAGCGTACAGACAAGGAGCATCTGGCTGATGTTTCTGTATAGGCAAGGCCTTAAAATTATGACAGAACCTTTAATTTCACAAAATACTGGGGTTGTGAAACCTTGATAACAGAACTGTGTGCACAATTAATGAATGTGTCAGTGTGCAACCAGCCATACGGTGAGGTCATAAACCTGCCACATTACGATTGGTTATCCAGTAAAGAAGTGAAGGGGTTCAGGCACCACAGATGTAGGGTGGAGGTGACTTGACATACATTACCTGAGTCTCGACTGGCCTCTTAAAGAAGCACAAAGCAAAATCATAAGATCAATCCATAGCTCTAATCAATGAGTTGATAAGATGAACCAACAACTGCAATAAAATGCATGTAATTTGATAAGTAATATGTGTATTTTTCATGTACACAACCACCAGATGTCTCCATTACATAAAAAAAAAATATTATAATGTCCCCTACAGGTTATTAGGTAGATGAGAAGCTTTCAACACAACAGATGAAAGACTGAAGCGTTCTCTCTCAATGTACTATACAGATGAGGAACATATACGATGGCCCTATAAAATATGTGGCGCTTAAGCCATGGTTAAAAATTTATGACTGTCTTTGCATTAGATAATAACATTTCAATCCAGGTAGCATTTAATTAAAAGAAAGAAACAACTACCACATTACAAAAATTAGGTCACTGCAGAATGCAAAATTGAAGCTAGTTCTGAGAAAAGCACCAGCATTGTTTGCTTGCAGATGCTACTTGTTTTTTTATTTATTTTGTGTCTAATGCAATGACATTCAGATATTTTTAAAGGTGGCTTTAGTAGTGAAAACTGTCCAAATAGTTTTAGGGTTCACTGCATATAAGGTGATATAATGACTGGCAAAAAGTTGGAAGCTGTCCAATAATCTGGATTTAAATGAAGGGGTGAAACAAGTGCTTTGAATGATGTGATCTTGGCTTAAAACAGGAAATACATTGTCAATATCAATACATTGACATCTATGCTTTCACGGATCATTGTTAAAAACTAGAATGAAACATACTTGGCAACTGAAAGTCAACTTCTCTAAAGAAAGACTTTTCAAAACAGACTATAGAGAACTAAATCCTCCATCATGGTACCATCCATTCATATAGACCATTTCAAGAATGTAAACCAAAAATGAATGTATTTCCGGTTCCTTTCAACAAAGTCTCTTTTTCAAGGTAAGTCAGTCCACTCGGCAGCTGTCTTTGGAATACTCATGGGCACCAGCAGGTAGACCGGTGTCCCAAGGAGTGAGACGCTCAGTGTTTAAAAGCAGCGGAGAATGAGGCTCTTCATTGGGTTCAAGTGAGCCCAATTACGTGCCACAAAACAGGGAATAGTCATCGCAGGGGACGTTGATCCACAGGAAGGGCATGCTATTTCTGTATCTAAAAGGTGATAGGCTATTTTACCTGTAAGGTGGGACTTCCGTTCTACATCCATTGACCATTGGCTGCCGTTGAGCATTCCAAATTCTCTCATTAATTTTAATAGAAGTGGCCCACCGCTGCTAAATAGTCTCCGTTTTAACAATCAGGAAATGTTCATGGAACAATTATGTTACTTGACGTCACCACCTAACAGTGCTTGAAATGGTCTATAACAATAAACTGACAACAGCCAAAGAAATACGACAATCAGAACTACAATTCTATAAAAGCAAGCCTTTGCTTACCGCTATAGTGAATGATCCTCTCCGTTGAATCTCCCTCTCCGAATCGTGTTATTGGTGTGAGGCGGACCTGGTAGGCCTCGGGTTTAATGAGTTCAGTGAGATTGTAGGTGAGTAGTTCTCCTTTCTGAATGTTGTCTTCTATTGGGATCTCCTGTTCCCACCATCTCTGAGGCCCCGTCTGGACAGAAAAGCATAACTAAATGTTCAATTTTTATTGAATCAACTGCTGAATACACATCAATATTTTTACATTATTCTAAACAAATTTGAAGCAATTTGGGTAAATATAAGAGGACTATTTTAGAGTCTGTTGCAAGAGACAGGTGGTGACGCAATGACCGTGACCCAAAATAGTCACATCTATGCGATTAGCCCCCAAGACAAAACATACATCTCAATTTATCTCATATTGCAAACAGAAGAAATGAGATACTTCCTGTTTCCCATTTTTCACCATTTAATGCCTCATCATGGCAACACAGTTCAATATATAAAAAAATCTGTTCACAATTTAGCATCGTCAATGTCTTCACATAATGTCTAAATGTTGTGTCAGTCTCATAAATCCCCTAAGAGGAATATTTAAAAATTATAGAAAAAAGACTGCAATATTCAAAAATCCAAAATGGCCAACTTCCTATTGGGCAGAGCTAATTACTATAATTTTGAAAGATGTCCAGCTTGATGAGAACTATATATGTACCAATTTTTGTTGACTGTAGGTGAAAATGGGGTGCTACAGAGGACAACTTACATGCCTCTGGGGGTGCTACAGAGCCCCCCTACACGCCCATGCGTAAACTTCTACCCAGCCCTAATGGCAATGACTCTGATATGTGTGCAAATTTTCATGAAATTTTTTGCATGCCAAGTGCCTCCAAAACACCCAAATATAGGAAGAAAGAAATAATAACAATTCATGTGTTGCATTGACAACACTATTTAAGATATCAAATATTCCTTTACAATTTTACATCAGCAGTGTCTTGACATTAAAGAATTTTGAAGCAATTAATGTAAACATAAGAGAGCTTTTTCAAAGCCTGTTAAAAGTGCCATACTTCCTGCTGCCAGTTGGTGGCACTATGAACATGACCCATAATAGCCACATCCATGTGATCAGCCCCCATTACCAAACATACAGCTGAATTTTCATAGAAATCACACAATGCACAGAGATGATATAAGGCCCTGCATACTTCCCATTTTTTAACCATTCAAAATATCAAATATCTGCTCGCAATTTAGCATCTACAATGTCTTGGCATGATGTTGCAAAAATTGGGTGCCAGTCCCATGAATCCCCAAGGAGGAGTTTTTAAAAGTACATGCCCATGTGTGAACTTTTGCCCAGTCAGAAGGGCGGACTACTCTGATGTGTGTGCAAAATTTCATGACATTTTAAGCATGCCAAGTGCCTCAAAAACACCCAAATATAGGAAGAAAGGAATAATAACAATTAATGCGTTGCCATGGCAACAGTATATAAGATTTAAAATAATCCTTTACAATTTTTTATCGGCCGTGTCTTGACATTATTCTAAATAATTTTGAAGTAATTCATGTAAACACAAGAGGGCTATTTCAAAGTCTGTTAAAGATGCCTGCTGCCAGTTGGTGGCACTATAACCATGACTAATAATAGCCGCATCACTGTGATCAGCGTAGGGTAAGAAAAATGTGAGATTACGTCTGTAACATGGTAATGCAAATACCAAATGCATGAGAGACCACGTGAACTCAGCGTTCTTGTGAAGTTTACCGGAAGCGATGCTTTATAGTTAAAAAGTACTTAAATATAATTTGTTTTCATGTCGCTTTAGAAAACATTGATTTAACAGTTGTATGTCTGGATGAAGTTTATGCTGACTGTCTGTGATTTTTGGAGCTTCAAATGTCAGATCACCATCTATTTTTCTTCTAATGTGTTCTGCTGAAGAAAGAAAGTCATACACACCTGGAATATCATCAAGGTGAGTAAATGATGAGAGAATTTTCATTTTTGGTGAACTATCCCTTTAAGAACACAATCTCCAAGCTTCAAATTGAAATATTTTTATGACAATGGCACTGGCCATGGACATGCATAAATGAAAATGCACTGGTACTGCCTGAGAAGGACTAACCTCTCTAATGAAAACAAGCACAAATTTAATAAACACCTACACACACATCAGAGGTGTGATTTTCCAACAATGGTGCCTTTGGTGGAAAGAATGCACAGGGGGTGACAATCACAATAATTCTCTGAATGGACAAATATAGGCATCATGGAATTAATAGTGAGGTATTTCAGATGGTTAATTCATTTTGACAGGGCATTCAAGCACTCTGACCCTCTCATTTCACTTTTTACAGCAGCTGAATTCAGTGATAGTAGAAGTCATTACTTCAACTTGGACTTGTGTTGGGCATCATGTGCTCAGACAGAAGACAAAGGCAGGACTACCTAAATACATAAAGACTGACTGAGGCCTGTAGGAACACTCAAAGTCTGATAACACAGAATCAGCCACCAAAATCAAACAAAGGGATTCCAAACAGACTAAAGTTCCCATCAAGCCTTGCTCACTTTACACCTAGGTGTGAAATTCTGAAGGATCGAACTCTCAATTCCTATTGGATAAAACGCATGACTGAACTCGCCCCTCAGCCATGATGTCATCGAGTGTGTAAAACCCCGGAGATTCCTCCTAAGCTTCACTTCCAGCGACAGTATTTGCTGTGTCTAGTTGCAGCCCTGCTCCTCCCAGGTGTAGCCTAGCTGCCCAAGGAAGTAACGTACATACCTGAACTTTGGCCATTCAATCTCCATCTGGCTGGACGAGCCGAGTTCCACCAAGAATGCTAACGGATCTGAAGAAGCAATCTGCGTCTCACCCTTTTTCCCGCAGAAGTGAAGAAAGAAGATTTCTCTTCCTTCTTCAACTGAGTTGACTTCTCTGACTGGAGTCAACCGATGGATGAACACACATTCTACCCAGGTCCTCCTGAGGTTTATGTCTGGGCAGATATAGATTATTATAATGTGTTATTCTTGTGTATCAAGGTTATTGTTGTACAGTTTACGGATGGCCATGTCCTCTCATTGCTGCTAATAGTACTTAAGGTATTACTGTAACTTACTGTTACCATGAGATTTTCTCTGTTGTCGTCCAACCACATGGGGCTGTTTATGCATTTCCACCATTGCAGGTGAGACCGGCAAACTGAATTTTTCCATTAAAGACCCAACGACAAGCGGCAGACGGTTTACGAGCCATTCACCGCGTCTCTGAGTGAGAAAAATGTTATCGTCTCCCCCTCGATCGCTAAACTGGCTTCAGTGCCATTAATTCTATATCTTTGATAATTATTATTTATTGCTAATTACCAAACCCGCTCCTGAAGCCCCAACACATGAAAGAAAACATAAATGGATTTCTGGTAATTAATGCCTCTTATTATTATTATTATTGTGGTGGTGGGTGAGAGGCCATAACTCATTAAAACCCAGCACCAATGAAACCTTGGATTTCTAGTGAATAAACTCAATAAAGTGAATAAACGTCTAGATTGTAAACTAACTAAAATGAGTTCTAATCAGAAACTGAGAAACTGAATGCTGTTTGCAGTGTTTGAGAGTGCCATGGGCTTTCATTTCTCTAGCCTCATTTCAACTCAGCAACTAAAAGACCTCATGCATCTTTCATTACAACTTTTTAGTTTTAAAGGTATTCTCTTAAAGTCCACAAGATAAGATTTTCGCATCTCATTCCACCCCCTTATATCAGAGCGAAACAGGATATTCAATGCGAAAAAATGTAGGACGGGATTTGATTTTATCAATGAGAAATTGACTGGATCATTGAAATGGTTCATAGCATTCCAGAAAGTAGGTATTGGGAGGGTTTTGAACAATACAATACAATACAATTCAATAAAGTAAATAAGGTATTGGTGACATAATTCAAAAACTAAAGTTGTTCTAGAGACAGAATATTACAATAACAAACACTTTATTTTGGAATAATGTGCACAGATAAATCATTCACAGGAAGACCAGGAACATGTATTAAGAAAATAGGGTCAATTACACATGCAATTTCATGTTGACTGTAAAGCTGCAGTACAGTCCACACCAATACGCCAATAATTTCTACACCACTAGTGGCAGAAATCAGAATTGTAAAGTATTTGTTTGATTGGCCCGTTGGCTAATCAGTTTGGGGAGACAGAAAGACAAGAAAGTGTATGAAACTTCCCATTACTAAGTGTTTACATTACACAATGACTATAGATATTACTATTTCAATTTCTGTTAATGCATGATATTCTATAAAGCTGCATTGAAACAATTTGTGCTGTGAAAGTTGCTATACAAAAAAAATTACTTGACACCAATATGCTGATAACCACCAAAAATCAACATATTCCAAAAATCCGACAACACAAGAAATCAGTTTTTACATGATATTTGAAATCTTAGGATTATTCCCTGTTTTTAACATTACAACATATAGAGGCATTCACACAACATTTATGCACATTGTAGAAGCTGGTAAGAATGCCGATAAAGGTGATTACATGCAAAACAATATCAGGGAAATGGCTAAATATCTGCTATGTCGATAGAGTTTTGCTTAAATCGTTTAAAACTTGCCCGTTAAAGGAAATATGTTTAAAGCGTTAACATACGGATGTTGAGACCTTATTGACCTCGGTGTAAGATCATACATGTAAATGCGCATACTCTTGAAAAAGTTATTATATTTGCAAATCTGTTTAGTGATGCTATTGGCACAGAAATGGCACACTTTAAATAGAAATGCATGGATAGTGGAAACCTTTTGGGCATTGCATGCAGAGTTGGGCAGATGAAACAACAGATTAATTGTGCAAACTTGAACATTTGCCATGTGACTACTATTAGCCAGGCTGTGAATGCACAGTACTGAGAAAACACTACTGCATAATGGCTGTTGATCTTGGCCACATGAATATTGTCTTGAAGCTTTGCTGAGTGACAAGTGTACAAAGAATCCCCTGGCAGTCAGGCTTACGACTGAGGGTCTCTCTGGATTCAAATACAACATGATTGGTTAAGTCAGTTGGGTGAGAGAGCGGGGATGGGGGGTGGTGGGGGGATGCAGCAATAGTCCTGAGAAGTTGCCAGTGTTCCCATTAATGTCCCGCTCTATCCTGGTAATGAAATTTCCATTGCCAAATTCAATTACTGTTTATTGCTTCTGTGAGATTTCTAATTCCATGTCTGCAGATCTAGTAGCAGTGGAAACCATTGGTGCGGGCACATATAAGGAAATATAGAACCTTTCTTCCCCAAAGCACCTTATTCCTGCAATATATGTGTGGCGTGGGGGTGTGGTCGTGTACCGATCTCTCTCTCTCCCGCAGACCGACACACGACCACGCCCCCACGCCACAGTATGATACTACAACAGCTTCAAAGTTTCACCCTTTTTTAATAAAAATAAATCAGTACATTAGTAAGTGGTGCCATCACAAACAGCTTTCAGCAGCACTTGATCTTATCTATGTAAAGCTGCTATGCCCAAAACTCAATTAAACCTCAGTGAAAAGAATGTCGGGGGATGATTTCTATTTGCTGCAAAAAATGGCTGTTAAACTCCAAATAAAACAGGACAGCCCAAAGTCAAGATAATTTACACTAACATAAAGCACTTGACTTGGAGCATCCTTCAACGCCACATTTGGGTGCGATTTCATTAAACTGAACTGAAAACACATCAGCTTTTTTAATGTGGCTCGGGGTCTGCACAACTCCAGGGACCTTCAGTTTCTTCCGACACAGCACTCAAATCTTAACACATCCTTGAACAAGACACTCCAAATATTGCTGTGGATGTTAGGGGCCAATATTGAAGCATACAGCCCTCACACTGAAGGAGAGTGTCAAAAGCGCGGGAGCACAAAGTGCACAGACTGACAAAACAACCTTGAAGAAGCAACCATCTATGACATTATACTTACAACTTCGGTGTCAATATCAACCTTAATTCTGTGAAATATGAAAAATTATCTATTGTGATATTAGAAAGTGATCTTGTTTGATTGTATACATGAGAAAAATGTAGTCTTCTTATCCATGTGCATCAGCCTTAACTGAGGCGCAATTTACTGTAGGTTGTTTTCACACAGAGTTCGATTGCACCCCATCCTTCTCCCTCTGCCACCATAGGTCATTGGGGATTGGAATCGTGAGGAATTTGATTCTAGTTCCAATTCGGATTATGATTATAGTTCCTTGGCAATTCTATAAACGATTCTTTTAGCACTTCTGAGAAAGAAATATTAGGAAATAATACATGTAATTCTAGCTTCCAGTGCACAGAGAAGACAACAAGACACAGACAATATAAATTAAATAAAGTGAATAAAGAGTACACTACCAGTGTAACTAACTAACCAGTTCTCAAAAAGAACCCTTTCTTTCCAAATCTAGGCTATCATACTGTCTAACTGCAACGTGACAGGATTACACTTACAGCTACAGCATCTGGCAAAATGGCACAGCACACGATACTTCTCATCATGCCTTTAATCCATTCTGCAAGAATACACATGGTGGCAGGGTTTTCACAATGCTACTATGAGGCACATGTGGCAAAGCTGCCAACAGAAGAGGGAGAAGAAAAGTTTCACATACCGTGGAGGCTCAAAGCCAAAGGCTTCCTTTGGGGTCACTCGAGGAGCCATATTATATTTTTATAATGTAAATTTTCATCAGCTTCTCATTATCATAGTTTAAGAATTCAGAATACAGTCCTCAAAGTGTCCCTCCTGGTTTTCTCAGCAAACCATCTGTGCTCTGAGCCGCATATATTTTCCCCTTTCGGTTAATCTTGGCTTGTTGCAGTCTGGCAAGGAATTGTGATAATGAATCCAATTGAGCACAATTATGACATTTGTACTGCACATTTAAAAAGTATTTTGGGCATTCTGGATTACACATAAACCTGACATTTGCCTTTCTCTGAACATGACCTTTATGCAAATACCAGCATGAGAGAGATGAAAACAGCCCTCTTCTTTTGGTCAGAGAAACCTAGAAACATTATCCTTAAAACGAAGAGGTTAATTTGAAGTGGAACTGCTCCAGTAATCCAGAGGTGGACACAGGAAAAACAAACTCTGCTTTGAATATCAGTGGGAGCGATTTATGGGAGCACTTAAAGGAGATTTTAGGAGGTAACGAGATCAATTTCATACTCGTTGTTCTAGAAGAGAATTCAAGCTTTTAAAAGTATCTTCACATAGCTGTGTTAGGCCTGCTCTGTACCAGCACAATCAGTTTTAAGCTAACAGAATTGCTTCCAATCATTCGTTTTAAACGCTTTGGAATAGTATTTCAGCAAAAAGTTATCTGTCTAGCTTGAACGCAGTGCCGCATTGAAACCAGACTAGTGCTGGGTTTTGAATAGCATACTACCGTACTTCTTATGTATCCCTACTCTTCAAACTCAGCCTTGGTGTAAGTTTTGTATGCTGGCTTTGCATAAATGATGGCAGCTTGAGAGCAGCTTTAAACTTGTCATATGGGCATATTTGATTTTAAATTTTAAAGCTTTAAAGCAATGGTCATCTCAGTAGTTGCAATGTAATTGATGTATAAATTAATGCATGCCCACTGAATACAATTAATCTGTTTGAAAATTTACCTGAATGTATTTTGATCAGTGGTTCTCCACCCTTTGTCAGAGAAAATATTGGAAGGCCTTCCATGTAGGGTATTTTTTTACTATTATAATATATTTCCTCTATTTCTACTGTAATAATGACAATCCTGTTTTCAAGTTTTAATAAAAGAGACTACTATTGTCAATATATTAAAACTATTAATCATTATAATTTGTTCTCAAGAACATCTAGAACTGTATATTCTTCATTAAAACAAGTATTCATTTAATAAAGTATTCATTTTCAGTAAGTTTTATAATGTAATATTTAAATCATAATAATCTTTCTATCTAAAGAATTTTAAAGATCTTGAAGCTGGGTCCCCACCCCTGGTTGAGAACCACTCTTTTAAATACAGGTATTCCACCTTTTCAGTGTCAGTCTAGAGTCTTCCCTTGCAGAAATCCATGCTGCTAGGCATCTAGCATACTGTTCGAGACCCTCTCACGGTAATATCAGACCGACTATTATAGAAGCTTCCTTCCACAAATGGTTAAATCATTCAAGCGAAATCGTCGTAAGGCTGTATTTTGCATGCTTTGAAATTTTAAACAACCATTCATATCATAAGATCCTTTTGATATGATGAAAATATAAATTATACCTGGAAATAAAAGTTTGGGGATTTTGCAGGTGCGATTCACCAAAAAGGGCTAAATAGTTGATCGGCTTGTGATGCGCGAATGGCTTGCATGCGCAGCGTGAGTCTAGTCACACTTTAATAGTGTTTAGCCTCCAGCTGATGAAAACATGCTGCATGATCATGAGGAAGGATTACATCAAGATGTAGATTGGAATGCAGGTCAGGAGCAAAAAACTTCATATAAAAAAATAGCCTGCTCTCTCTCGCTGTTGCTTGCATGCTAGTAATTACCCCACAGTGTGATTTATGTATGACATAATATAAGAAATATTTAAGATTCCACACAATTACATGATCCGTAATAAAATAAGCAAATTTGTAACATTATCTGTTTCTCATTTTGTCCAAAAAACTCAGGATCTGCAGGATCATGATTATATCATAATCATCGGGTTTTGCACTGTATTGAAAAACAAACAATTAAATTAGAAAACTGCAAAATATTAACATTTTCACAAGTGGACACAGACATTGATCAGGAAAATAAATAAATGGCAAAAGAAATGTCAAAAAAGTTGCCTACCCCTGATCTAGGGTCACTCATGCACAACAGACATATTAAGCTTTGAAAGACATGCCGCTCATGTAATGCAGCTACAAATTCTTACCAATGTCCAACAGGGTCTAATGCTGTATCGCATGATCGCACCTACTGTTCATTATAAGATATTAAATAGTGCAATATTCAATCTGTTTTTACACTTCTTAATTCATAATCAGTGGTGTCCAATCATAATTCAATATGCTTGTTATATACTCGGCCTTTTGAATTCAGGTACCACAATTGCAGTTAGGCAGGACAAATAAACCTCTTTTGACACTGCAAGCAGCTCAAATGTGCTGTTTAGGTGCCGCAACTGTGGCATCTTGGGGCCGAGCAACTAAACCTAACGACACTGCGAGCAGCGCAAATGTGCTGTACAGGAGCTGAAACTGCAGCATCTTCAAAAAATAAAAAATCTTCACTTATTTACTTCTCCTGTACTTTAATAAGTATCACCAATTGCCTAACCCAAACTAACACAGTTGTGCCCTCTCTCCACATGTCTCCAGACCCTCTCTTCATAAAGGTGGATGGATAAACTATGACGAGTCATGGTTTGCCTGCAGTGAAACAAATATGTCTACTCAAGCTACTCTGTATACAGAAGGGACTCTGAATGCAAAGGTATACACCAGCACTTTTCAAATTCGGAGCAAGATCACTTCAGCACCCAGAGTTATCTTGTTGGCTATCTAATAGAATGGAATGTTGGTTTTCAGCAGCATGTATCTTAGACCAGTTTAATTTATTCTGAATACTCAAGCGATGCATTCTGGATTCAGTTGATCAAACAATTCTCACAGAACAAGCTGCTGGATGACAATCAGTCAGGATTCAAAAGTGGACACTCCACCGTGACTGCCCTGCTGCCTATCATCAAGTCACTGAGACAGGCGAAAGCTGGATCCAGATCATCCGTCCTGATTCTACAGGACCTTTCTGCAGCCTTTGACACAGTCAACCATCAGATACTACTCTTCACCCCCTCCACTCTGAGCATCACAGGAACTGTGCTTGAGTGTTTTAATTACTATCTCTCAGGTAGGGCCTTCAAGGTAGCCTGGAGAGGTGAGGTGTCCAAGTCACATCAGCTACTTACTGGGGTACCTCAGGGATCAGTGCTTGGGCCACTTCTCAATATACACAACATCACTGGGACCCATCATTCAGTCACATGGATTCTCTTACCACTGCTACGCCGATGACACATAGCTCTACTTGTCTTTCCAGCCCAACAACACCACGGTTATACCATCTAAATTTCACAGACCACGTCACAAAGACAGCACGATCATGTAGATTTACACACTACAATATCAGGAAGATAAAACCCGTCCTCTCTGAACATGCCACACAACTTCTTGTTCAGACACTTGTCATAACTAGGCTGGACTACTGTGCAATTAGACCTCTGCAAATGATCTAGAATGCAACTGCACATCTAGTCTTTAATGAACCAAAGAGACCGCATGTTACACCACTCCTTGTCTCACTTCACTGACTGCTGGTTGATACATATATTAAATTCAAGGCTCTGACGCTGGAATAGAGAACAGTCACTGGGTCTGCTCCAGCATACCTAAAATAATTTCTGCAGAGCTACGTTCCCACAAGAAGCCTGCATCAGCTAAGGAACGGTGCCTTATTGTACCAACATAAAGAGGCACCAAAACACTTTCCCGGACTCTCGGTTTCATCGTTCCATGTTGGTGGAATGACCTTCCCAACTCCATCCATGAAGCTGACACATTTTATGTCTTCAAAAGATGGCTAAAAACAATAGGTTACTCTGAAACATCGAGTGGCGAGATCCACCTATGGGAAGGGCATCTGTACCTGACCTCTGCAGAAGCATCCAATTGCACCAAGTCTGGCTAGACAGACAGAAGCGCGTGTCCTATGCTCGGTAAGGACCCACCCCTTACCTAAGAGCATATAACAACCTGCATGCACTGCTGCTCCTCAGTAAGTATATTCGCTTCTCGTGCAGCAAGCGGGGAAAGCTTGGTGGATCTCTCTACTCGATGTTTCAGAGAACCGGGGTTACATGAGTAACCTATTGTTCTCTATCATCATCTCGTGTTCGAGATCCACCTATGGGAGACATGGACAGCTCCCCGATTGCACAGTACACTCACAGTGAGGTCCTGCAAGCCAGTTAAGGGGTTTCCTGGCAAACTGGAGTCTGTACCCTTTCAATATGGTTCGAATCACCCACTCGGGAGCCGACACAGCCTGCCAAGCTGTTGTGTGGCTCGCAAGTGACCCCACCTGAGCCGGGGAATCGCTTATTGCTGCGTTTATGCCCGATTTGCTCATTTGAAATGCAATGGAACCATCTAGTGGACAACCTAGGGGCTGCAGAGATGTTCTTTCTCTGTAATTAATTTATTAGATGTTTTGTGTTTTTGTGAAAAACTGGGGCCGAAGCATTTACTGAATGCGTGGGAGAGATGTAATAGGGGCTGTGTGGTGACACTGCTCTCATACTTTTTCCCACTGTAAACACTTCTGAACTGAACACATAGGGTGGGCACCCAATGGTGAGGGGGGGCTGACCCCACCGAGTGAAAACCTGAGCTAGAAGGGAAGAATAAGAGTCCGTTGGGCTGGTGGCCCAAGAACGTGGACTCAAAGCCCCCTGAGGCCGTGCATCAGGCCGGCCGCTTACATTTAGACTCGGAGGGGGTAGAGTTGGGGGGTTTCTTGGCCACAGCCACGGCGAAAGTCATTCTACCCCAGGGCTTAGCAGAGGATGGGTTACTCTGCTGAGGAGGTGGCTATTTGCGAGGCTTTGCCTCATCGGAGTCGGAGAGTTCGAGGTCGGTGCACTGGGTAGCAGCAACCTTGAGCCTCCGGCGCCGGAGTTTTTTAGGCAACGCCAGGCAGTGGCTACAGTTTTCCAGAAACTCTAGAGCCTCCTCCACGTGTTTGAGACCCCTGCACATGACACAGAAAGGATGAGGGTCTCCGGCTGCGATGAGGGCACTGCACGTGGCCGGGCAGGCACGCGATAGGCTGACCCTGGAGGAAGCCGTAGGTTTGGAAAATGACATATTAGGGCGAAACTACGTAAAATCCTTTGTGTGGAGCAGGAGAAGTGGTGAGAGAGAAAGGTGGGCAGCCTGGTGGTAGTTAAAGCGAGCATGGGCGGCTTGCAATAAACAAGAAACAGCTAACCTGGCTGAAACAAGACAGTCACGTCTGGCGGAGGCTGATCTGAGCGATGTGTCCTCCTCTAGACAAAGTAGTGAAAGTCAAAATTCAACCGAGCTGAGAGAAAACAGAGGTCGCGAGAAGCGAATGTCAACTGAGGAGCAGCAGCGCGTGCAGGTTGTTATATGCTCTTAGGTAAGGGGTGGGTCCTTACCGAGCATAGGTCACGCGCTTCTGTCTGTCTAGCCAGACTTGGTGCAATTGGATGCTTCTGCAGAGGTCAGGTACGGATGCCCTTCGTATAGGTGGATCTCGAACACGAGATGATGAAAATACAGCACTTAGGAGATGATGACAGTCTCTTAAGATGATTTGCTTATAATGTATTCCTATTTTGTAAGTCACTTTGGATAAAAGCATTTGTCAAATGAATAAATGTAAATGAATAAATGTAAATACAATTGCTCAGGTGATTGCTGGGGTATGCTGTCAGCTGTGTCATGCTAGTAGTCGCCTAATCTGGTCTGTCTAACTTGGCTCAAGCTAAAGAAAAACAAAACAAAACGGCAAGCAGCACAAACGTGCTGTCCAGGTGCCGTAACTGCAGCATCTATGGATCGAAACTGCAACAGTGCAAATGTGCTGTCAAAACACAAAAAACTAACTAATAACTAGATAAACTAGATAAACCCCAGCAGAAAATTTTTAACAGACGTTAGGGATACACTGCTAGATTCACACGACTGAAATTCACCTCACACCTCACAAAGCCCACATGTAGCTGCATGTGTGGAGCAGATCTAGTCCACCAAGACCAAGCCCATACCATGTCACATATATATATATATATATATATATATATATATATATATATATATATATATATATATATATATAAAATTAAAAATGAATGTCATACTGGTTTGGAACAACATGAGGGTGACTAAATGAGGACAGAATTTCTTTTTTGGGTGAAAATCCCTCATCTTGTATACCACTGCTATAATAACACTCATCATTCAGTGTCCTCCAAAAAATAAAGAAAAGGCCAAACAATCCCCCAGGTGTCACAGAAACTTGCTACTTATATAAGATGGTGTGATACACTCCCTAAAAACAGCTGTTTGCGATTCTAGTCGAAAATAGAGTGAAAACTTTCCAGGTCACCTCACAAGTACTTTTACCTTGTTTTGTTCGACCATTTTTTTGCTCTGCATTGTAATATATGTTGCCGGTCAGAGGTAAAATGGCTTGTTGTTATGGCAACTGGGCTGATTTCTCATTCAAGACATCCTTCAGCAGATCTTGCTGTATAAAGACAGGTAAAAAAGGGGCTGGGGAGTATGGAGGTGTGTGTGTGTGTGTGTGTGGGAGGGGGGTATACGATATCAAAGGAAAAGAAAGTGCTGATTTGCAATTCAGAACATGCAATTAAAGGAAATTATGTTCGACCCGATTTTGTTCTCGTTGCATACTTGGGGGCAACCTAAGGAAAGTTAATAAAATAACTCTTTCCAAGTGTTAATATCTAAGTTAATATTTTCAAATTGTTTGTATAGCCAGCTTAATTATGAACAAGGTCAAAGGTGATGCTTGACCTTATTAAAAATCCTTAAAGCAGGTTCATATAGACAAGGGCAAAAGTCAAGTTGTGCTGATCTATGATAGTGGGCTTCATGAAGCAAATCAAAACTTTACTTAAAGGCATATTCCGGGTTAAATTCAAGTTAAGCTCAGTCGACAGTGTTTGTGGCATAATATTGATTACCACAACAAATGCTCCTTTTCTTTAAAAAAAGCTAAAATCTGGGTTCCAGTGAGGCACTTACAATGGAAGTGAACAGGCACACCACTAGGGGTGGGCTTATTGGGCTTAACCCCCGGATGTTTCAGTAAAAGCCCCAAATGTTTTTATAACCTTGTACTAATCACTGAGTTTTCATGGACGCAGTAAAACAATTCTGCTTGCTGAGCATCAAAAGTGTCTTCATTCACTCTTGACAAGAACCGCCCAATCAGACAAGAAGTACTGACTGACATGAAAACTGGGCAATCATTGATAAGAATTTACATACGATCCAGCCAATGAGATTGGACATTATAGATGTAATTACCTCAATGTTTAAAGAGACAAATGGTTTGTAGGTGTGCACTTGTCTTGATGAGGAGATTTATTAGAATATTGAAATGGACATTTTAAAAAAGATGTAATTGACAAATTACACCCAAATTTAAAATGAGAAACATTTAAAAAAATCTAGTTTAAAACACTTATGTCATATTCTCATAAATGCAATCTTTGTCCAGTTTGGTTTCATACATTTTTGAAAAACCTTTATAGCATTTTCTAAAAAATAAAATAATAAAACTTTCAAATTGTCATGTGATGTAACCATTAAGTAAAAAGTATTATAATACTTTCTTTGCACCTTCAATACATGAGAGTATAAATAACTGATAACTAATTAATTTACCAAAAAGTTTTCAAACAAAATTTTCAAGGAATTATTTTATAATAAATATTATGAATTGTTGAGTCAAAAATATCAATAATGTTTTCTCAAGGTTACACCACATTAATAAAATTTACTTTTTCATAAACATGTCAAAATATATTTTAGATGTTTTTTAAGCATCTTCCTTTCTACATCTTGACTGCGGGCGTTCCAATTTCTACCATTCATTTTAATAGAAGTGGCCCGTCTATAGTAAATAGTCTCAGTGCCAATGCTTATCTCAGCCAACGAAATACTGACAAAACACTATTTTACTGTGTTTTATAGTTTTTATGGTCAACATAAACAACAAAATGGCTACCTACTTGTTGGTTACACCCAAAGATTTTGATTTGGTGGACAAAAGCATTTTAAAATATTATCCATCCATCCATCCATCTTCAACTGCTTATCCGAAGTCGGGTCGCGGGGGCAGCTGCTCCAGCAGGGGGCCCCAAACTTCCCTATCCCGAGCCACATTAACCAGCTCTGACTGGGCGACCCCGAGGCGTTCCCAGGCCAGTGTGGAGATGTAATCTCTCCACCTAGTCCTGGGTCTTCCCGAGGCCTCCTCCCAGCTGGACGTGCCTGAAACACCTCCCTAGGGAGGCGGCCAGGGGCATCCTTACCAGATGCCCAAACCACCTCAACTGACTCCTTTCAACGCAAAGGAGCAGCGGCTCTACTCCGAGCTCCTCACGGATGACTGAGCTCCTCACCCTATCTCTAAGGGAGAAGCCCGCCACCCTTCTGAGGAAGCCCATTTCGGCCGCTTGTACTCGCGACCTAGTTCTTTCGGTCATGACCCAACCTTCATGACCATAGGTGAGGGTAGGAACAAAAATTGACCGGTAGCTCGAGAGCTTTGCCTTTCGGCTCAGCTCTCTTTTCGTGACAACGGTGCGATAGAGCGAGTGCAATACCGCCCCTGCTGCCCCGACTCTCCGGCCAACCTCCCGCTCCATTGTCCCCTCACTCGTGAACAAGACCCGAGGTACTTGAACTCCTTCACTTCGGGCAAAACCTCATTCCCTACCTGGAGTACGCACTCCATCGGTTTCCTGCTGAGATATTAATCATATTTAAAACAATTGTTTCACTGTTTATTTTTTAAGAAATAACAATAAAATATTATTCTGCACTAGCCATTCCAACATTTTTCAAGCATTTCAGATTTTAATGTGACTTTTTTTTTTTGTCTCTGGACACATCATCACATTTTTAACTTTAAGCCTCAGAAATAAAATATCAATATGAATTTTTCTCAGCAATTGAAAAATATTCATCATAGAAGAGGTGTATTCAAGAGGTGTATTATATTGTGAATTGCATTTCCCCTTCTGTCATTTACTTGACGTTGTGTCGATTGTAGTGACACAAGGGGCTTTTTTTCAGGAGCCTCGGATGCCTCTGAATATGAAAATGGCCAATGCCAAATTGGCGAACGGAATTTGCATGTCCCACCCCCGGACATACGGGTATAAAAGGAGGGGATCGTGCATCTGTTCAGTCAGATTCTTTCTTCGGAGCCGAGCCGTTGTGTGTGTTAAGCGAGCTGAAACCTCACTCTATTCCACTCAACTTTAAATGAGAGCTTTCTTGTTGGATCTACGGTGCATTGCCAGTGGCTTTCTCCCTCCTCTGCACCCCAGTGCAGTCCATGCCCCTGGGCGCTTCGACAGTTTCTTCTAAAAGAGCAAACAACTCCCCTAAAAGAGAATTATTTTCTAAAATAAAAGAGTTAACGAGAGATTGAACGAGTGAACATTAAAGAGATTGGCGTTGAATGTCTTTTTAAAGACGCGTCTTTATCAAGATGCCCTTCTGCCTTTGCGTTGTTCCTGGTGCAACAGATATCTCTCTGCTTCTGACGGCCATCTCTCCACTTCTAACGGCACTGCCTTGTGTGTCTGGGTCACGATCACACAGAGGCAGCATTTGTGAATGGTTCATGTACTCATTACGAGAACCTGACCTGAACCTGGCATTGTTGCGGTCATGGCTTTCCTTCATCAAGGGAAACGCCACTCCAGCCACCCCCCGCATTGCTCCTTCTTCCCACGGGATTGAGGACGACCCGGCTGGCGATGGATGTGATTTGGGGATTTCAGTGTGCATGGTTTCGCAGGGTAAATCCCCACGAACCACCTGTCCCCCAGCATGGTCGATTACTTCTGTGCGGGCTCGACGTGAGACCGGCTCGCCTCACGGCCAGTCTGATGTCTCCATCGGTGCCATAGAGCAGGATGATGACATCGGTGCTGCATCGGAGATCGTTGCGGTGTCTGAAACGGAGGACTTAGCTGAGCTGCCAACTTCGGGCTTGCCTGCCCAGTCAGAGGCTGACGCTCAGATATCCGATATGCTTGCCCGGGCCACCGTGAGTGTGGGGCTGGACTGCAACCCTCTGTCCTCCACTCAACCCTCATGGCTAGACGTTTGGTTCCTCGGGTCAGGGCGCCACTCGAAGCCACGCCACATATGAGGTCATGGAGGGCACCTTTTACTGCCCGGAACCGACCTCCTTACTCGTCTGCTCTCACTACCCTCGACGGCAGGGCGGTCCACGTGTACACTGTGGACCCCCAGGTGGACAAAGCGGTTGGGGTGCACCTGTGCCCGCAAAGCGCAACCACTTGGTGGGATCATCCCGCACTCCCCTGCAAGGCCTGTAGGATGACGTCATCGCTGACAGCGTAAGCCTACATGGCTGCCGGACAGGCCACCTCTGCCCTGCATGCCATGGAGCTTGACGCATCTCTTATCTCGGCATGGAGTTAGACTCCACAGTCAGTGCTCTAAACAGTCTAAAACAGTTCCAGAGGCTCCTAGGGCATATGGCATCCTCAGCCGCGGCGCTAGGGTTGATGCACATGAGACCGCTCCAGCACTGGCTTCAGACTCGAGTTGCGAGATGGGCATGGCGGCGCGACACATATTGTGTGATCTTCACCCCCTCTGCGGTCAGCTATTCAACCCCTGGACAGACCTCTGTTTTCTGCAGACAGGAGTCCAGGCGCATTGTGGTCACCACAGATGCCTCCAAACAGGGTTGGGGCGCCGTGTGCAATGGGCACGCAGCCGCTGGTTCCTGGTCGGGCCCACGGCTGTATTGGCACATCAACTGCCTAGAGTTGCTGGCTGTATTTCTTGCCCTGTGGAGGTTTCTCCCACTGGTCCGAGGCAAACACGTCTTGATCCATTCAGACAGCACCGCAACGGTAGCGTACATAAATCGCCAAGGCGCTGTGCGCTTTTGTGAAATGTCACAACTTGCCCGCCATCTCCTCCTTTGGAGTCAGCACCGACTGAGGTCGTTGCACACCACTCATATCCCGGGCAGCCTCACGTCGCGACAGGCTCTGCTCAATGGAGAGTGGAGGCTCCACCCCCAGGTGGTTCTGGCATAGCACAGGTAGATCTGTTTGCTTACCAGGAGAACTCCCATTGCCCACACTGGTACCCCTCAGGTCAGAGGTGAGTCCCCTCGGGACAGATGCGTTGGCACACAGCTGGCCTCGGGGGCTGCACAAGTACGCATTTCCCCCAGTGAGCCTAATTGCACAGGTGCTGTGCAAGGTTAGGGAGGACGGGGAACAAGTCACTCTAGTGGCCCCCTACTGGCCCACCCGGACTTGGTTCTCGGATCTTACGCTCCTCGGGACAGCACCTCCCTGGCAAATCCCCCTGAGGAAAGACCTTCTTTCTCAGGGAGGGGGAACCCTCTGGCATCTGTGCCCAGACATCTTGAACCTTCACGTCTGGCCCCTGGATGGGATGCGGAAGATGTGAGTGGCCTACCACCAGCTGTCGTAGACACCATGAACCAACCAGTGCTCCCTCTGCCATGCAGCTTTATGCCCTAAAGTTGCACCAGTTAAAAAATTGGTGTTCTTCCCGATCTGAACACCCGCAGAGGTGCACAGTCGGGTCAGTGCTCTAATTCCTACAGGGAATGCTGGAGGCGCGGCTGTCCGCCTCCACCTTTAAGGTATATATTGCCACTATAGTGGCCCACCGTGACACGTTGGATGGTAAGTCCCTAGGAAAGCTTGACCTGATCATCAGGTTTCTAAGAAGCACCTGGAGGTTGAACCCTCCCAGGCCATGCCTGTTCCCCTTATGGCATTCTCTGTCAGCGACACTTGCCTGGAGTTCGGACCGGCTGGCAGATACTCATGCCATCCTAAGACCTCGACCTGGCTATGTGCCCAAGATTCCTACGACCCCTTTCAGGGACTAGGTAGTGAACCTGCAAGTGCTGGCCCAGGAGGAGGCAGACCCAGCCTTATCATTGCTGTGTCCAATACGTGCTTTGCGTACCTATTTGGACTGCACAGAGAGCTTCAGACTCTCTGAGCAGATCTTTTTTCGCTTAGACGGACAGCAGAAACGGAACGCTGTCTCCAAATAGAGGCTTGCCCACTGGGTAGTTGATGCCATCGCATTGGCCTATCAGACCCAGGCCGTGCCTACAAGAAGTGTGGCATCCTCGTGGGCACTGGCCAACGGCACCTCTCTAGCAGACATATGTAGAGCAGCAGGCTGGGTGACAACCAATACATTTGCAAGAGTCTACAATCTCCAGGTTGAGTCGGTTCTGTCCCGTATTTTGTCAGGTCCGAGCATGTAGAACTCGGTAACACAGGATGACTGACCGGGTGTACCACTTGCGCTAGTGCCTTTCCCCTCCACTGAGGAGAACACATGCGCTTTTACTCCAAGGTGAGTCCACTAAACTCGCACTCCCTGGATGCCTTTCCTCCTTAGCCCTCTGGTCCGCGAATTCAGCAGAGGAATTCCTGACCAGACCCACTACTGGTACTAACTATTCTGAATTGGAATAGGTGCTCCACAGGGTTTGGCCATCATGGATTAATCCCCCAGTGCGTATTTTCCGCGGTACGGTCCCCCAGCCGGCGGACCCGCGTCTCCCTTGGGCAGTTCCCTCTGCCCCACGGTCACCGTGTTTTGTAGCAACTACTCCCTCGCTAGGTAGGATATACCACCCCGCCACTTCCACATGTGGCCTGAAAAACCAGTGACGTATTTGCCACATTTCTACATCACCCCAGCCTGGGCAGGTTATGGTCTCTGTAGGGTTTTACCCCCTGAAAGAACAGGACTGTAAAAGAACACCTTCCACCATGCATGTTATATCTAGATGGCCCAGCTGCATCAAATACTCTATGAAGAAACATAGAGAGAAAAGGGGCCCCGTTGGCCTGCTCCCATGCTTGCCACATCGCTTGTTCCCACCCCCCAAGGGAGCACTTGCTCGGATGCCGGGAACCTAATAAAAACAATATGACGTCTTAGTGGGGTGTCGGGGAGGGTTATGTGCAGTCTGACAGTCAAAACATTGATTTTTGCTTTATTTGATATAAATGGTGGAGCGAGTCGAAAATCCTTTTTGTGGTAATCAACATTATGTCACAAATGCTGTTGATTGATTTTGACTTGTATTGAACCCGGAATATTCCTTTAATACATATTTAGCACTAAAATATCTTTCTATATCTATGCATTAGATACATGTAAGGCAAATGATAAATATAACACTGCTGTCTATCTATCTTTATAGTATCTACACTGTGAAACATGCTAATGCATTGCTGAATCATTGTCAACGCTCCATATGTATGTTGGTATTTGCTATGTTATATTAGTATGATGGTACTGTATATAGGATGCAGTCACTATATATAGATGCATTCTGCTTCTTCTTTCGACTTCTGTCCAATTATGTAGTCTGCAGATTCAAATGAAGTCAAGCAAAACTGACATTTTAACAATGCCATCCTAATGCATGTTAGCTCATGTCTGCAGTATTTCTAATGCATTTTAGAAACATTAGAATACAAATCCTCTGCTGATATTTGCATGCACATTTTTGAAGGTAGATACTGAAAAGTGGAAGTTGACTTTACTTGCAACTTCAACATTTGCGGGAAATAAAAGGCCTAAATCTGCTACAACACAACACATTGACAGTACAGTGTATAATTTACTGTACACTAAAAAAGGTGTATGCGCATACACACTTACCTGAGCAAACAAAATACAAATCATTTTCATTATTTTAACCATTCCACCGTGCCTTCAGTAATAAAACTTCACACAAGATGTATTGTGTTATAATGCACAGTAATAGTAAAGTGTTTTCGCTTTTAAAAAAGGTTTAACCAATGTGTAGGCCAAACGACATAACTTGCCTCATCCGGTGGGATCTAAATTGCATCTTTAGGAAAAAGGCCATGCATCAATGTTGTGTAAGTCTTTGAATTAGCCTACAGGGCGTTATAAAGACTGTGAAGTGCTGTTTGGAAAATCATTGCTTTATAAAGCTACTCTACCTTCACAAATACTCCACTGCAAAGGTTATTGATATCTTGCTATGGCTTGTTATGGTGCCATAAAAGTGGAACAGTACCCTAGCAAAAGGTCCTCTTGAATAAACAATACATAGCTTGAAAAGGAGACCAACAGACATTTACATCACTGTTCGAAAGAGCGGCACATCAGCATAAGAGTGCATCAGAGTGTGTGCATCAGAGTGCATGCCATGGTGTCCTTGAATCTGAGCTGCACTGAAGTATGTGGAAGCATCATTGGTCTATTAGCATGCCAGCTCCTGTCAGTGTGTAATATGTGTGTTTTTGTGTCTGTGTGTATGAGAACAACAAGACAGGCGCCAAGACATCAGAGAGGGGAAATTACAAGAATGAACAGTATGGGGTTTAAGACCAGATGGGAATAGAGGAAGTCATGTGGGGGAGGGATTTCATAAGTGCGCCCTGCTGAGTGCTTTACAGAAGCAGGACTGTATGAATGTGCAGATGGGATTTAAGGTGGAGGGCTGCCCTGACTTTGGGATTCCATAGCAAGTCAGATATTTTAGCCTAACTCTATTGCAGATGTCACTTCCTAGAACATCATACTCAACTATATATGGCACTTCCCTCTAATACAGTACACTTTGGAGTCCCTTTACTTTCTTAAAACATTAGGGGCACACATATCGTTTTTTGCAGTAAGACCTATTAGATATGTATCTCACATAAAATGTATCTAGCTTGAAAAGTAGGTCATCTTAAACACATCAAATGCATGATTAACCCTCCTTTAAATAGAGATTTTGGCCTTCTCCACCTCAGAGGTCTAGACCTTTTTCACTATTTCCATTCTTGTCTATATCAGTTCCATCAATGAAATGTTATAATTTTTACATAACCTGTAGAATTCATGTTAAATTATAACTTATAAAATAAATGGATCATATAATATTTAGTTTGATCTCTAGAGATTGATGATCATCATTTTCTGAAATCTAAAGTGATAGATCATCATCATCATAAAAAAAAGAAAAGTTCTGTAATATTTTACTCTCCTTCTTGTTGTTCCAAACATATATGATTAAATTTTTTCAGTGCAACACAAAAGGAGATCTAAAAATTGTCCCAGTCACCATTCACTTCCTCTGTAATAAATACATGTCATAAAAGTAAACGGAGTCTGAGGTTGTCTAATGTTCAATTCTGTCTTCCTTTTGAGACCCTATTTTGTAACTTATTTGTGGAAGGTGCCATATACCTATTTAAGAGTTTTGCTGATTGATAATTTATTTGAATTGGCGAAGAAAGAGAAGCACTTTTTTTATGTAAAGATGAGAGATTTTGTTTATATGCATTACTGTAAAATAATTTAATTGACATAAAATGGACTGTAAACTGTAATTTTTTCATTTCTGTAATACACTGGTATTGTGTGCAACTTTTAACAATCTTAAATCCATAAATAATAATTACTTATCTGATTTAAATACTGTGCAGAACTATTGCAATGCAGCATAATAAATGGTAAGAGCAATCAGTAGCTTTTCTATAAGAAAATAGTGGGAAATAATGCATATGCATATTATTCAGAATATAATATATATCCTTTTTATTACGATGTATACTCTTTGGGAAGTCAGTGGCATCTTTAAAGTTATCACTGCAAACTAAACTGAGATATAAATAATATTTTTGCATTGAAAAATGTACACACTTTACTTTAGAAATGTAACTTATTTTTATTTTATTTATTCTAATAGTGCAGACATATTCAACATTTTCAAGAGCGAGAAAGTAATGTGGAACAAAATCCCAAAAGTAGCCTTGGAGAAAAGGGCTTCATCCCAGTACTGTATGGAAAGTATGATCAATAGAGATTCTCACAATGCTGTTGAAACACTGCAGAGAAATGATGACACAGTTACAGCATGAATGCAATTCAAAACTCTACAACAATTTCTTGGGGTAAAATTGGAGGCTGAGCGTTCAGGTGGGGGTCACCTGTCATCCCACAAATTACTCATTATTCAATTTAACATGATTATATGTAATTACAGATTATTACATGTAAAAGGTGAAAGGTTGTAATTGTAAAGTTAAGAAACCGAAGCTTGGCAAAGCCTTCCTAAGTCACACTGGAATTTAAGCAATAGCTCACCCCAAAATAAATATGTATTATCATTTACCCTCATATTGTTACAATTTGTTACTTATTTTCTTTCATGGTAAATATTCACTTTTTTATTTTATGGAAAGTAGCTGCTTGGGAATTCTGCTATAAATAACGTTCCACAGAAGAAAGTTTATATAAGTTTTGGAAGATATGAGGGTGAGTAAATTATAAAATAATTACATTTTTGGGGGTAAACTGTTCCTTTAAGTGGGCTTGCTTGAAAATAGATATTTTCTGAACTGGATTTCAAGAATGCAGGGGCAAACAATAACAAATGCATTGCAAATTAGAAACAATACAAGTATATTCCACTCTGAACATCTCATATTCTTCACACTTTTAGGAGCCAAATTTGGTTTAGGTCTTCTATCTGGAATTCAGAGGATTTAAATTTCTATAATATGGATTTGGAAGCTTTGTGTGCAAAAGCCTTTACCACGCCATGAAAACTAAACAATGCTGGACTGAAAATGCTTCAGTAAAAAAGAAGCTTCTGTTTCTCCTGTAGACTGTGAGCCAAAGATAGTGCTAAAACAATATAATTAGATAGATTTAATTCTCATTAAAGTAAACTCTCAAATCCCTTTAATTAAAGCCAATTCGTTATACAGTACAGTATAAGTGCTATATAACATTCTGTAAACATAAAGATGACTGCAGAGGTGTAACATATGCTATGTAAGGATGACTTTTACAACAGCGACTTTTTGAATTTAAAAGGGCTCGTAAAATTTTTAATAATTAGGTAATAAAGTGAATTATGAGGTCATAGGAACATTAGGGTAATTCATAACTGTGTTAAAGTGTTGCTACCTTAAGGACTAGATCTGAGTTTGGAAGATGGCCTTAGATCAAAAAAAGACAAGACATAAAGGAAATATAACATCCAATCAGGGTGAGCTCATAGATCTTCATGGCATTGTATAATTTTTCAAACAATCCCAATTTTTTTTTACATTTCGAAGAATATGTGAGTGTTGCTTGCCTTGCAAGTGAGAACATGTGAGTGTTTTTTTAGCTTGCTGCTATGCGGTTGCACATGTGTTTTGTGGTGGTTGCTAGGGCAAGTCTCTAGATTGTCTCTCTTTCAATGTACTGTATGTCTATGGAACTTTTTTCTTTATCCATGTTTTCATCCACGAGTCATAAATCCACAGTAAATTTGGGAACAGTAGGTCGAAAGTTCTGCTTTGCTAACTGAAATTTAAATCACTGCTCTCAGAAGCCGAAGCTGAAAGTGCTGTTGAATGTACATTAGTACAGTAAGTTATGTGTTTGAAACAAAGGTAGTTTCTTAGTGAAATGTAAAAAGCAAGTTGTGATTATAGTTGTAAATTATGTAAGACCATTAACAGGAATACATAATTTATTAACTATACCCCTTAACTCAAACCCCAACCCTAAATATATCAGTGGAGTAAAACATTTATTTTTGAGCAAAAAAGCAAACTTAGAATTGCGCTCACCATTGTTTATGAGTAGGAGATTATGTGATGGTTCCCACGGTACCAGAACCCATATCTCGGAGGTTGCTCCTTCAATGTAGTGTCAAATTTGGGATGGTGCTTGCCAGTAATTTGGCTGAATGGGATTGATTTCAGGGTACATGAAATTTTGGGAGCAATGTTGATTTACTGTGTGAACATGATTGTAAATAATATGTCTGATTGCTTAGTAACGCAATAGCAGAACTCTTCTCAGCAAGCCACATGATTTGAGTGATCATTCTTGTCCATAACAATAACAATGCAGGCCAAAAAATTTCAACATTCAATAATAAGAGTTTGGGGTTTCTTCAAACTCTAAGTTTTTACTAACTATTTAATTACTATCAACTAATTACATCTTCTACTGTGTAATTAGATTACTGTACTGTCTGAAAAGTAGTTGCATTACTTTCTAATGACTTTATAAAACCATTATCAACCTCGACCAGATGAAAAATACGAAGATAGACATGAAATTATTCTTTTAATTCTTTCAAATAAATCATAGAATTTCAAGCTAATTATCGATGAACTGGCCAAAGTACAGTACCTTGCGAAAGTATTCGGCCCCCTTGAAATTTTCGACCTTTTGCCACATTTCAGGCTTCAAACATAAAGATATAAAACTGTAATTTTTTGTGAAGAATCAACAACAAGTGGGACACAATCATGAAGTGGAACGAAATTTATTGGATATTTCAAACTTTTTTAACAAATAAAAAACTGAAAAATTGGGCGTGCAAAATTATTCAGCCCCTTTACTTTCAGTGCAGCAAACTCTCTCCAGAAATTCAGTGAGGATCTCTGAATGATCCAGTGTTGACCTAAATGACTAATGATGATAAATAGAATCCACCTGTGTGTAATCAAGTCTCTGTATAAATGCACCTGCTCTGTGATAGTCTCAGAGGTCCGTTTAAAGCACAGAGAGCATCATGAAGAACAAGGAACACACCAGGCAGGTCCAAGATACTGTTGTGGAGAAATTTAAAGCCGGATTTGGATACAGAAAGATTTCCCAAGCGTTAAACATCCCAAGGAGCACTGTGCAAGCGATAATATTGAAATGGAAGGAGTATCAGACCACTGCAAATCTACCAAGACCCGGCCGTCCCTCTAAACTTTCAGCTCATACAAGGAGAAGACTGATCAGAGATGCAGCCAAGAGGCCCATGATCACTCTGGATGAACAGCAGAGATCTACAGCTGAGGTGGGAGACTCTGTCCATAGGACAACAATCAGTCGTATACTGCACAAATCTGGCCTTTATGGAAGAGTGGCAAGAAGAAAGCTATTTCTTAAAGATATCCATAAAAACTGTCATTTAAAGTTTGCCACAAGCCACCTGGGAGACACACCAAACATGTGGAAGAAGGTGCTCTGGTCAGATGAAACCAAAATCGAACGTTTTAGCAACAATGCAAAATGTTATGTTTGGCGTAAAAGCAACACAGCTCATCACCCTGAACACACCATCCCCACTGTCAAACATGGTGGTGGCAGCATCATGGTTTGGGCCTGCTTTTCTTCAGCAGGGACAGGGAAGATGGTTAAAATTGATGGGAAGATGGATGGAGCCAAATACAGGACCATTCTGGAAGAAAACCTGATGGAGTCTGCAAAAGACCTGAGACTGGGATGGAGATTTGTCTTCCAACAAGACAATGATCCAAAACATAAAGCAAAATCTACAATGGAATGGTTCACAAATAAACATATCCAGGTGTTAGAATGGCCAAGTCAAAGTCCAGACCTGAATCCAATCGAGAATCTGTGGAAAGAACTGAAAACTGCTGTTCACAAACGCTCTCCATCCAACCTCACTGAGCTCGAGCTGTTTTGCAAGGAGGAATGGGCAAAAATTTCAGTCTCTCAATGTGCAAAACTGATAGAGACATACCCCAAGCGACTTACAGCTGTAATCGCAGCAAAAGGTGGCGCTACAAAGTATTAACTTAAGGGGGCTGAATAATTTTGCATGCCCAATTTTTCAGTTTTTTATTTGTTAAAAAAGTTTGAAATATCCAATAAATTTCGTTCCACTTCATGATTGTGTCCCACTTGTTGTTGATTCTTCACAAAAAATTACAGTTTTATATCTTTATGTTTGAAGCCTGAAATGTGGCAAAAGGTCGAAAAGTTCAAGGGGGCCGAATACTTTCACAAGGCACTGTAATTAAAGAGGTTGCATTAACTTAGAAAACATACATTTTTTACATTAGACTTTAAATTTCGGTTTTAAATTCACTATTGTCTTATATAGAATTGTTCTATAGTTTATACAGTATTTAACAATTACATCAGAAGTAACTGTAATTCAATTACTGAACAATTACTGAGTAATCCATTACTTTATTTTTTCAGTGAAATGCATTATAGCCAGCACTGGCGTTAACACAGTACATATTTTAGAACAAAGGACTGGTATGTTTGTTAAAAGCTGAAGATTCATAATGTTAATTTTTATCACTGTGTGCTCTTACAGTCTCAAAGAGTGTTAATATAGTATGGGATGCTATAAAAAGCAAGGGTAAGTAATCTCATTCCTTGGGGATCTATAAACACGCCAGACCCCCGCAGTGAAATTGCCCGTCCCAGGGTTAGGCACTGAAGCACTGCCTAATATGCTTGGCTGGCAGTGTCTCCGTTAGCTAGCACACTCCAAACCCTCTCATTTAGGATTGTCAGGCTAAGACTTCCCATGCCTGTCGCGTCCTGGAAATGTCACAAGCCAAAGTGCTGAAGGAAAGCCCGCAAAATGCAGCCGAGCTCTGAAATGTTCCTCGGTGCTCACATCGACAGGTGACCGAGCAAGACAAAATGATGGATGAGCACGTAGGCGGGAAAGTGGAGTGTTAAACAGAACCAATAAACTGCAGAACAACAGTTGGAGAACAAAGGAGATGTGCACAAGCTTTGCAGAGACAGTGTAAAGCAGAAAAGGGATGGTAGGGAGAGTCACCCTGTTGTTTTATATACATATGGTTGTCTTTCTTCAGTGAAACACAAAAGGAGATGTTAAGCAGAATGATCGGTGACATGCTAACATACTGCCTAACATTTTCTTTTGTGTTCCCTGAAGGGATTGGAACAACATGATGGTGAGTTGATGATGATAGAATTGTCCTTTTTTAGGTGAAATATCCCTTTAATGAAGAGGTCAGACTACTCCATCATGATTAGAACAAATGAGCCAATCACCACCCACCCCAGACAACACAGTTCCAACCTCACACATACTCACACACACACACACACACACACACACACACACACACACACACACACACACACACACACACACACAGACAGACACCCACGCAATCACATCACACAGCTAACCTCTGTTCACCAGGGTCCCATCCTTGATTTCTCCTGTAAAGCTTATCTTATTACAGCAGCTCTGTCCCACCGGACACAGCTGTTAATTAGTTTTCTGCCCCTTCTCTTGTTTTTGTCTCTATCTCTCTCTCTCTTTGCAGTCCAGGTGTGCTTTCTGGTGCTAAGTCATCAAGGATAGTACAAGGAGTCCTCTCTATAATGCAAATAATGTCCATATTGTTATTTCTCTTTTAGAGCTAATTAATTAAATGTTATGCTACTGATAAAGATAAATATGATAACCGTGCTAAACTGTACAGGTGATTAATGGTGACCAATGATCATAATGAATAGCAAGTGATATTTTAAAGGAATAGTTCAACAAAAAAGATAACTGTGTCATTGTTTACTCACCATGATGTTGTTGTAAACCTGCATGATGTTATTTTTTTTCAATAACTGTTACACAGTAGCTTTGCGAGTAAAGACGTTGACTACCATTTGGTTGCTTAGGAGACCTGGCTGGAGTCACTCAGCATGCCCTGGATTCGAACTTGTGACTCCAGCCAGGTCTCCTAAGCAACCAAATTGGCCTGGTTGCTATGGAGGGTAGAGTCACATGGAGTAACCTCCTTGTGGTCACTATAATGTGGTTTGATCTAGGTGGAGTACTTGGTAAGTTGTGCGTGGATGTCGCAGAGAATAGTGTGAAGCCTCCACATGCGCTATGTCTCTGTGGTAATGCGCTCAACAAGCCATGTGATAAGATGCATGGATTGACGGTCTCAGACACAGAGGAAACTGAGATTCGTACTCAGCCACTTGGATTGAGGTTGGTTGGATTGACTATGCCACCAGAAGGACCTTGTGTGCATTGGGAATTGGGCATTCCATAAGAAAAAGGGGGAGAAAAAAAGAACTGTTACACAGATCTTGTCATGCAGCTATAGTTTATATAGTTTATCCAAGGGCTGTCAAGATGCAAAAAGGACATAAACACCCCCAAAGTATGTATCTAGCACACAGTCATGTCCAGAATAACATATATAAATGTGAAATATGTGAAGATTATCAGTGAATAATGACTTAAAATGTATGGCTTCAGAAGACTTGAACAGTCATGTGGACTACTTTAATTAAAAAAATATATATTTTATTGATACTGTCTAGCAAGAGTTGCATAATAATGTTTTAAATAATTCTACTTATGTGTTCCACAGAAAAAATAACAGCATTCAGGTTTGGAACGACATGAGAGTGAGAAAATAATTATGGGATTTTATTTTTGGGTAAACGATGTCTTTAAAAAAAATAGTCAGCTTCTACTGTGTGCCTTACAGTATATTCTTAATGAGCAAAACCAATAAAGGAAATCAACAGTTACATTACATGGCCATTCAGGAATACATGCACTTTTATTATGATCTGATTCTTCAGTCCATCCAATAGATCATTCTGCTTCAGCAGACACACACAGACACACAGTTACTACTCATGTGCAAACACAAACTTAATCTCAAACTCAACAATCCCCTGAGCATAAGAACCGAAGTGCTAAGATATGTTCCACTGTTGTGTAAACATTGTTATTCATGCAATCCCAGAAGATGGGCAATGCAGAGACCTTGATGGAAACTGCAAAAATGGCTGACAATAAGACATGGAGAAAGAATTGGAATGGAAAGAAACAAAGCAAATTATAAAGCAAAAAAAAAAATGCTCATTAATATTCATGGTGTTTTATGATCTATAAAGCACATGTACCACCACCACCACAAAAAATTAATAAATAAATACAAATTTGGGAAATAACATTTTCTTAAGAAAATATGAGTGGTGCTTGCCCATGCAAAACTTGCCACCATGATGCTACGCTGTACAAAGTGGTAACCTGCAATTGCTACTTTACTGTATTAATTTAATTGTTAAAGGAATATTCCGGGTTCATACAAGTCAAGCTCAATAGACAGTATTTGTAGCATGATGATGATTAGCACACAAAAATAAAACAAGCTCAACTAGCCCCTCCTTTTCTTAAAAAACAAAAACAAAAATCGTGGTTACAGTGAGGCACTTACAATGGAAGTGAATGGGGCCAAATTTTGGAGGGTTTAAAGGCAGAAAAGTTAAAAAACACTTACATTATTTCTTCTGTTAAAACTCATGTATTACTTGAGTTAATTTTGTTTAAATCATCGTTTACATATCAATGAAATTGTAAAACTAGATATAATTTACACAGAAAAGGTTAGTAAGTGATTCTATCACACTAAAATCATGTTAAAATGCATATTGTTGTGGTTATACTTTTGAAACAGTGTGTATTTTAACGTTTACGGACTGGCATTTTTTTCCGATTTGCTTCTATTGTAACCCAGTGTAACCCAGATTTAAGAAAAAAAAAAAATTAAGAAAAGGAGGGACAAATTAGAATTATTAATCAACATTATACCACAAATTATGTCGATTGAGCTTAACTTGTATTGCACTCTGAATGTTACTTTAAGGAGCCATTTCTACTCCTTAAAAATAATCTAACCCTTAAAATAATTATTGTAAGGCAGTTGTTAGGGTTCTATGGGTGGTTGCTAGAGCGTTCTGGGTTGTTGGTTGTTGCTTAACAGCTCAAATCAAAAGAGCCCACACTGAAATAATTTGAACCTAAAACATGATTTATTGTCACTGAATCAGCTGAATACACTACACTGAAAATAATTCCAGTCATTTTAATAGTGTAAAAATGCTACAGAAATAAAATGTTAATTGATTAACAAATATTAACTGTAAAATATGCAGTAAAATGTTTTAATATATTTTAAGTCAATACAGTAGTTTTTACAATAAAATGATGTAAAAATTTAATAATTTAAATGTAAAAACAACGATTTTCCTGTATAATTAATGGTAAAAAAAAACAAGAGAGTACATGTACTTTTTTACAGTAAATTATTCTTAAAATTACAGTAAAAAACTGTATGACCCATTACATTTCATCATATTTTTAATATCAGTTACGTACACTGGGGTGTTCTGTGTTATATTTGATGTAATTTAGTTAATGTTTATTGCATTATTTAAATCTCATATGTTTTACCATGATGGTGTTTAGTGTTTGTGTGAGTGATACTGAGCACGTCTCAATACGTTTATTGGTCATTACTCATGGAAGAGACACTACTGATGAACTTCATGTCATCATGTGGCCTTCTGAAGCCTCTACAGTGATTAACAAATACCTCATGAAGTAAACAACAGGTTTTTACAGTTTAAGAAGGCATGTTATTTTATTTATTTTTTTACTGTAAATTTAACAGAATTTTTGTTTTTTTTTACAGTGCCAGCGTGTAAATTACAACCATTTTAAACAGTAAAATGTACAGGTAGTTCTGTAAAGTGGTTTATATTTAACTGTTTTTTTTTTTACAGAATTATTCTGGCAACCACAGCTGCCAAATTTTTTTTTTTACAGTGTAGGTTTCACCAAGAAGAAATAGCTCCTCAAAGTTTTACCACTTTTTACTGCACACCCTCAAGTATCTATGATATTCAGGTCCTTAGATATGGCTAGAGTCCCTCCCTGAAAGTAAGTCTCAAGAATTTGTTCTCATTTTATCAGAACCAAGCAAAAATCCTAAGTCTGATCCCCTAGAAAAGTAACAACACATCCCTTCTCGACAAGCCACATCATTCATATCCACAGCATAAACTGTGTGGGACAAGTTACACACTTAAGTTTAATGTGTTTTCACAAAATCTGTTGCATTGAAAAACGTGCTACGTGTAATTTGCGTTTGCAAATATAAATCTGACAAGGAATAAATCACCCCACATGATGTCATTTTCAATGGCCCTGGATGCTGCCATTCCAGCTGAGCAGAGTAAGTGTGAAGGAAAGTGTGACAGAACAGTGCGATGATGACTCGTAATTGACAACTGCACTGCTCTGCGTGACCACATGTGCCAAGGCAGAACAGTTCAGCACTTTGGAGAGCGCTAAAGCTCTCAAACAAATATTAGCCTTACTCAATAAACAGAACGTATCTGTTACAGTGACATGAACAGTGACAACAGTAACCATAAATGTCTCACATGAATCCTAATAAAGCTCCTTGACAAATCCTTTGTGTGATGTCTATTGAACAAGTCTTAATGTGTTATTAAATTGAAGCCTCCAAAGCATAATTTTTATCTGTGTCTTCATAAGCAATTGTGCACACCATTGTGCATACACGCCAGATGTACAATTAGCACTGATTCTACACAAAGACAACAGAGATGTGCTTTACAATCACTGAGCAGTCTATAAACAATTATATATGACAGTTTGCCATTGGCAAAGCCTCACTCTTAGCCTTTTTCATGGACAAGCAGCTGCATTTAATTTGCATTAACTGTAGCTGGTAAAAACATAGCTTAATATCGAGGGTAAAATTTTTTTTTAAAATTCAGCTAAAACGGTTTACAGTCTTGTTTAAACATTTACCAGAAATGTTTGTATGGCGTAAATCCCAAAACATGCCACTAATAAAACAAAACGTTTCTAGAACTTCTGTCTACAACACAAACTTTAAAACCTATTATGCAAAATTCACTTTTACATGGTGTTTGTACATAAATGTGTGTCAGCAGTGTGTGTACACAACCACCCTACAATGTTAAAAATCTACCCACTCCTCATTCTTATATTTCTTTTAATCAAAAACATTGTGTCAAAATGAACAGTTTTCATTTCAGCTCTAACGTGACGTCACTTTAGAGCAGGCCTCGCCCACGACTGGTGACGGACTCCACCCTATTATCATAGATCCTCCCCTGAGTGATCTACACACAGTCCACCATTTTGTTCCATGCTGGAGCAGATACAGTGAGAAGAATAATGTCTCAGCTTCGTAAGCATCATAAGTGTTCTGTTGTTGGCTGTAAAAGTGAACATAAGAGTCTTCATGTACTCCTGGCATCAGAGCCACTGAAGATGCAGTGGACAAGTTTTGTTTTTGAAGGAAATGTGCCCCAAAACATAAAATCAGTGTAATTTTATGCAAATCATTTTACACTGGACTGCTTTGTGAATGAGTTTCAATATAAAGCAGGATTTTCAAAAAATGTGATTCTCAAGCATGGATCAGTACCAACTGTTTGTGTTCCAGCTTTATATCCTGAAGATGTAAGTATCACACTTTATATTTTGTGAATGTCTGCAAATCGCATTTCCGAATGTGCTTGTTAGCTGATTCCACGGCTAATGCAGCTAATGTTACCATTGTCTCTGATACCAGAGCTATGTCAGGGGCTGGAAGCAGCAGCTCATTTGCATTTAAAGAGACACACATGAAAACAGTGTGTTTTTGATTCCACCCAAAAAGAGGCATTTACAACATGGTATAATAAATGATCCGTGGGGTATTTTAAGCTGAAACTATACTGACACATTCTGTGGATGCCTGAGACTTATATTACATCTTGTAAAAAGGGGCATAATAGGTCTCCTTTAAATAAGCAACCAGACTGACTCACCTGCTTGATTCCAAGTCGATAGGCCACGATACGGTCGACCGCATTGGGATTCATTTGAGTCCACTGGAGTTTGAAGCCATAGACGCGAGGCTTGTTCTGCCACAGAGCGCTGTAGGTGTCATAGTAGAACTCAGGCGCAAAGGCTTTGCCTGAAACAAAACAAACCCCACATTGGGACTTACAAATGTAAATTTTTTAAATCTAAATTCAAAGCAACACATCAAGGGCACAACCAAGACTGAGTAAGTATTTATTTTGTCCTGTTTGATATTCTTACAGTTTTATACAGACAACCTCTTGGATTGTATTGTATTGTATTATAGGGGAGGCTGGGGCTGGTTCTCACATCTCTAACTCCAGAGAATATTTCTAAGGGTTTATTTTTGAAAGTTAATTTCTGTGTAAGCTTTCATTGCATATTTTTACCATACAATAAAAATGAATGGTGACTGAAGCTATCATTCCACCTAACATTTCCTTTTATGTTTGGAATGGGTCTGGAACAACATGAGGGTGAGTAAATTATGACAGAATTTTCATTTTTAACTGAACTATACTTTTAAGTCTTGGTCAAATATAAGCTATTGAACATTTCCGCAGTTTTAGCCGAGGAATAAAAATACAGTACAATAAACACACGTTGACCTTTTGTTAAACGATAGTTTAACCTTATAGATACTGAGATATAGCCCTTGTGACAACTAGCCCTGCTCTACCCTATTCTGTAAGGTTCAGTTGCAAAAAGATAAATGGCTCATTCCCACTTGCCTGGAGCCTGATGCTATAACAGAAATACTCTTATCATAGTTATCCTTGGTGTAGGGCCTGCCATGCAAGGTCTGGCAGATAAATAATTTGAACAAAAGGTAAAATAAAAGGATTCGTTTTAAATTCAGTTCATCCTTAGCCTGTTGGATCTAAATAAAGCTAAATCCCAGCTTAGAAAATATTCTTGATTATTCCTCTAAAATTCATGGAAAAGCATCTCACTGTTATTATTCTGTATATTTATAGATCATTAATAAACACATCACTAGTCTGCCATTTAGAGCAGGAGGTCAAACGGCGGTGCACTGAAGCGATGATAACGGATAAAGTGGATGCGATTAGAAACCATTGCTGGTAAAAACCAGTGAAAAAGAAGAACAGACTCCATCAGAGGTTCAAAGGAGATGTAGACACAAAGCAAAGCCATTAATGGAGCTCATCTCTCTATCTACTAAAAGCTGACAATCTGGTGAAAAAAAATATGCAAACGAGATAAAAACAGTTTAGCATAAATGCATGTCTGATTCTAGGCAGCTTACAAAAAGAAAGAAAAAAATGTTGCAGAATCAAAATAAAAACGAACAAATATAAAATGCAAAAAACAAGCAAGCTCATTAAATGGAAAGATAAACTTTCAATGTCAAGGATCTGGACAAAAATGGGATTTGCTTCAGCCAAACAGATCCCCAGTTAAAATACATCAGTATTTCTGTTTTGTTTTCTAGATGAAAATATCTAAACATCCTTAAAACACACATTTGCTTGAAAAGAAAAATTGCATAAGATATTATAACTTTTGTTTTTTAAAGAATATATCTTGAATTAAGTTTATTTGTCTTACCCTATAGGTAGGGCTCGAGTTGAAGGGGATGCAAAGGGATGCCATTCCCCTTGCTAAAGGGGCACTCAGTAATTTTTTCCTAAAGACATGAATTGTAATTTTGCAATATAGTATGTAGGAAATCATGACCACACACATAATAATGAAGACTCAAGTCATGCCAGTAACCTTATAAAAGCTGTTTTATTCTACATGGAGTGTGTCTGAACATGGGGGCTGCAATGTTAGAATCACATGACCAGCTGAATACTACTCCCTTAATCTCAGTTACTGTCCTGTTATTTGACACTTTCATTGACTGATTAAAGTAATCATAACCTGACTGTGAATACTAAATTTCTACAATGTATCTGAAACTGAAAACTGATTTTAAATAATGCTGCATCCAAGCCGCTAAGTGTCAGTGTTAGTCCAAAATAACACAAAGACAAAAGATACTGAGTGCACCTTTAAAAGAAACAACAAAAACCACCATCCCTCTTGCCATTCCCATTAAATCAAGTGTCATGTATTACAAATAACTAATTGTGCAAATAAAATATCTGGATTCCCTACATCTGATAAATAATGGCGATTAGCCGATCCGAGTTGAATATTCCAAAGAGCTGTGCAGATTTATAATCTGCCAACCCTGAGTGCGCAAACTCTCTCTCTCCACTGAGAGAAAATGTCAATGTTTTAAAAAATGCACAAAATGGCCCAGAGAACACTTCAAAGAAATCTTTATCTTTTATTTTTTTATTTTTTTAAAAGTAGAAACGGAATGATAAGATATTAAGATATTTCCAGACCTAATAACATTAGAATATAATACAGTGACAACTTGTACATTTTAGGTTTTCATCCCAAAAAGGCTTTTGTGTGTCTCTTTCCTAATGCCACTGTTTAAGCATCCTGCATACAAACATCCTCCCACACTAATTTGGTTATTGGAGTAGAAAGAATGCGTGTGTGTGACAGTGAGCGGGCGAGAGAGTGAGAAAAGCTTTTTCATGATCTTACATGGATTCTTTTAACAAATTTCATCATGAAATGCGATAACAGAAGGTCACAGGTGCATATTATGGACGCGTATATCATTTATCTTAACATTAGTGCCTTGAATTCAGAATGTAAAGATTAAAATTACACATAACTGCATATATATCACTTTCAATCATCAGCAAATGATTATAACCACTTCCTGATGATTTACTTTCTACTGATCTCATGTGAATTCCATTTATACTGTAGGCAGAAAATATATAATTTATGGAATATCCAGCATGCAGCCAGCAGTGACAGCTCTGTCTGTTCTATAATGCATACCATAAACATTTAAAAAAATACAAGACTGCTTGGAAAATATAGAAAAACATATTTTGAGGTTTTCATTTATTTATTACATGTTCCATGAGTCAAATATAATTGTTATGCTTTATATGGGGCTATAAGGATAATATCGTAATACAAACAGTATGCAGAAGTCCCTGTCATGTGGACTGTGAGGAATGCATGATGTAATAACTTATACCATATTACTTAATCACTGCGAAAAGCCCTTTCAGGTGCGGCCGTGATGTTTATGTGTTGAACTGCGTTTGAGGCATCCTCCACATCCATAACCAGCATGTAGCCATAACAGATACAGTTCAAGTTTTTTACATGTGATTTGATTTCACGGGAGCCACAAGACCCTCCCTAGCCATTCATGTTGATAGATAAACATAAAATCAGGACAGGGAATTAGCAAACACAAAAGGTGGGAAAATAGTGCAATAAAAGTATAGTTACAGCACTACAAAATATACTCAAGTAAAAGTATACTATTTTAAAACAACTTAATTACAGTATTGTGAGTATTTGTAATGCGTTACTTTACCCCCCTGAAAATTATGCACTATCCACTGTCATTAAATTGAGAAGATGGTCTCTTTTTGTGTTGGTCATGGTTTGGAACTACATGAGGATGAGTAAATTATGACAAAACCTTCATTTATGGGGGAAATGTTCCTTTAATTCAAGAAATGAATTATTCTCTGAAGACAAGTCTTAGTTTCTTATCCAATTTTGCCCCTCTAGCAAATTTATCTTGCTTTAAGGATGTTTAGATATTTTACTGGAAAACAAGACAAAAACACTGATTAAGAAAATGTTTTTTTTTGGACAGAAACTCAAGTTCAATATGGTAGAAATGTCCTTGAGCATTATTTTGAGAAGAGCGAGGAAAGGTAGCAGTAGGGAAAATTTGCTGATCTCTGCAGGTCAGAGATAAGGGCTGTCACCGGCACTTATTTTATCCCCAGCTTATTAAGAGGGAAAAATCTACAGCCAATGCTAATAGGTCCATAGAGTTTACTGAGCTTAAGGCTCACGGGTAAATTTGACTCCTCTGGGAATCAATGCTTGAGTGAAGGTGGAGAGAAAGCACAGGAGCATCATAAACACATCGCTCTTAAATCAGCCTAAGATGGAAAAAGACAGCACCGCATGGATCTGCTGTCACTTGGCAAATGAAACCGAGAAGCTTTTGGAACAGCCAAGACTATTTGAGTCCCCTTCAGTTTATAAAGAGTGAGTCTCCTTCAGTCTATAAAGGAGATGTGCAAGTCCTTTTAAGTAAAAACCTTTGAGTCAGTAGATTCAGTACTTCTTGCAAACACTAATACTTGATATATGTGTCCCCCTGTGTGTTTTTGTCTCTTTGCATGTGTATGTGCACCCTTTACACACACTAAGATATAAGACGACCTTTGTGACGTGAAAATGTGCTCTCTCTGGTAACCAATATGTTTAATTGAAGTGGATACCAAGTGCTGCTGAAACATGTAATTGAACTGTCACTGCAAGGAAACTACGTTCACATAGTAAATCCCAGCACATCAATCGAAGGATTGACATTATTCACCTACCAACAGATGTGCAGCCATCTACCTAACTGGCGAGGAGTACTCACTCACCCACCAACAGTTTTTTTAAATTTGAGAGTTCACTGCAAATTTACCGCAAACTTGCGACAAATTGTCCATTGTTGCCAAAGGTTTGCTGGAGGTTCACCACTGCCGGTGAAGAGCTGCAACTTCTGGCAAACATTTGCGGCGAATCACATGGTCATTTGCACATGAAAATAAAGAGCGTCAAATTTGCTGCAAATTTGTGGCAAGTTTGCGGCTAGTTTATATTTTTTGTAAGGGGTCAAGGTTTAGCTGGTTTATTTGAGCAGTTAGCCCCTGCTGAAAGATGCTGTAACTATACCATTATGTGGGGGAGAAGCATGTTTCTCCATTAACAGCCATTCAAAATTAGCAGATGTCACGCACTTATTCAATTTCTGAGAAAATAAAATTTTTGTGTGCTCCATATTAAACACAAAAAAATCTTCAAAGTAGTTATTTCACCAGTGACAGTTGTTTTGGAGGGCTCTTACACAGTGTGAAATGGACTTTGTTGAAATGTTTTCCTATCTACTACAAGGAGTCCTAATATAGGGTGATAAGTCACATGGCATTTACAGCTCAGGTTATTGGTTCAAACAATTTGAGTATTTGTGTTTAAAACATGATCAGAAATCTCTGCTAAAAAGTCCCGTTGTAGCTGATAATGTATATATACAGTCAGTAAATACAGTAATACCATATCCATTTACCATAAAGCACAATATTAAATGTTTTGATATAATAACGTGAAGTACCTAAATATGTTAGCGTAGTAGAATGATTAATTAGCCTGGTAACTGTAGGGAATGTTAGCTTAACATGCTAAATGATAAGCACACTGACTGAAAACACAAAGTGAAACTTTTAATTTGACCATTTGTTGCTTTGGTTATATCTTGTGATATGTCATGTTTACTGGCGACCTGTCCAGGGTGTCCCCTGCCTTTCGCCCAATGTTAGCTGGGATAGGCTCCAGCCCCCACGACCCTGTACACAGGATAAGCGGTTGACGATGGATGGATGGATGGATGGATGTCATGTTTATCTTACATGACTTTGTACTTCAAAATATGAATCTTCAAGCGATATTGTAGTATTTCTGACCAGGGACCAAACAGAACACCCAAGACAACTACTTACAGCCAATGACATCGTTTTTGTAATTTTTTAAAATTGTTTTTATCTTTATTTAGGATTTGATGCGGGACTGAAAATTGCATGACACTAGGGGTCTGATCCAAATCTTAGTGAGCTGCCTTGCTGTCTCCTGCCTACATAGGCAGCTGTCATCTAGGGCAGCATCCTTACTGAAATGAAGCCTCATTAGAGACCAATTTGGAATGCTCTACAAAGGCGGAAGCTCCACTCATCATTTATATCTTGTTCTTCACCATTAGAGGCGAACCTGCAGCAAACCTTTGGCAACAAAGGACAATTTGCCACAAAGCTAATTTGCATATGAAAAAGATCAGTGGTGAATTTGCTGCAAGTTTGCCGAAAATTTGCCATGAACTCTCGATTTATGTAATCGAATTTCTCTCGCTTAGTCCACCATCTCAGGTTTATTTTTCCACAGAGCTCATCAGGGTTCATTCTAGGATCACCTAAATAGAGAAGGACACATACGATGCTACCTTAAAATTTTGATTATTATAATTATTATGAATGTTTTGAAAAACGCTCATGTTGGAAGCGCTTGTGATGTCTTAAATTGCTGTCTCTGGAGCAGACCCTATAATTGAGTCTCCATGAAGCAGCATCCAGATTGCATATTTCGGAGAAACTGCCATTAAGATAAATTGGAATGCTAAAGGATATGTATTATAGACCTCATTGGGGCCACCATTCCAACAACCTTAGTTAGCTAAAGCCTTCATCTCAACTTCTTGAACTATCTCCAGCAATAATTTGTAACCCCTGTTCCATTTACATTCCTCTGTGCCATCTGAAATGAATGCTGAGGCAGAGGAAACTTAAGCTTTTTTATCTTGTAACAGTTTTAAAACACATTTCTCTGCCAAAGTGAAATGTCAATTTGATGCATAGGCCATTTGTTCAGGCGTCACACAAAACCCAGTGGCCATGTGACATTGTGCTGTCGCTTTGTGGCTTCGCCTTTGTTTCCTCTGAATCTGTCATGTTTGCTCTGTGGTACAACATTACAAGAGCTTAACCTCCAATAAAACGCAACATGGGATTATTTTGCTTGTGCTCTCTTTATAAAAACCCACATCATCACAACGATAAATGAGAGCTTCAAGCTCATGTAGAGGTGGCAGCATGTTTCTGCATCACAGTAAGCAGAGACTCATCATAGATGCATGGTTTGTGCAAACTAATGGCCTTCAGAATGTCCTACAGAAGTGCACTGAGGAGAGTGAGAGATAAAGAGAGAGAAAAAGAGGGAGAGAGAGAGAGAGAGAGAGAGAGAGAGAGTGAGCGAGATGGATACAAGGACAGTGGATATGAGTGATATAATCCTCTTTTATGCCTGCTGAACAGAGCAGGAAATTGTCAATGCAAATTAAATGATTAGGGGTGAACATCTCCAAGAATAACCTATGCATCAGAAAGCAGGTAGCTCATTCTCTCCCACATCCTGGTCCAGAATGCTTCATCAACCAGCTGGGATTTCAGCCATGAATATTCAACAGCAGGGAGGACAAAAACACAAGCTAGCAGTTCCGATTTCCAAACACGGATGTCTGGTGCAGTAGCAGGCATGAGATCAGGCTACTTATGTGGTGCCACGAAATCAAAGAGAAATTGCTCTGCCGTTTGAACCAAATGTTCCAGGTGACATGGTGGACTGGATTTATCACTGCCAACACAGACATCCAACCATTCCCAAATGTGACATTATGAACCACTGAGGAAAAGCATGGGTGGTGTGCGATGCATAAACTGGTTACCCCCTCGATCCTTAACAAACCTACAGGGTGATATTGAGCAGTTATGATTGGCTGCCACGGACCGCTTACACTCCGTTAGACAGGATCAATGTGAAGACATTTATGGTACTCTACATTACAATTTCAATTGTTTTTGAAGTTGTTTATTTATATATTTTAATGCATTCACTTATTTAATGCACATACGTTGTTAAAGGGGCTGACTGTTTTTCTGGATTAGTGATGGAGCCATGTGACAAAAATCTGCATTCACAAACAAGAAGGCACTTTGTGACAAGTTTCCAGCAAAAATCCATTCATCAGTCCACACTGAACACAAAAAACCATTGGAATGTGAAATTATCATAGCCAATATTAACCTATTTGATTTTTAATGTACAGGTTTGTGAAACAGCATTTTGGACCAATGCGATTTTGTAAGGGTATGGCTACCCAGAGCAACGTAACAGAAACCAAAACTGCTTGTCCCAGTTGTGGCTGTTTAGGACAAAAATTACCTGAAGATTAACTTAGATGCAATGCACCTGGTTAGGACACTCTGTATTTGTTATGTACATGTATTTTAATGTTCTTACCTGTAACAAGGAAAGTACATCGGCCAGCACCTGCCTCGTTGGTGATGTCACAGGTGTATGCACCATAGCCCTCGCGGTTGAGTGACCTTACGTGGTATTCTGTCTCATCTCGATTGTCGAACTGACCCATGGTCAGCAGTCTGGTGCCCAGCTTCCATTCATACTTCAGTACCCTCGAGGGGTGGGCACGTAAGACCCTGCAGCTCAGCGAGAACGGACGGCCCAGACCCTGCCTAATCTCTGTGTATGCCGGCTCCACCGCAGGAGGATCTGAAAAAAGCATAGGAAGCACATTCTTGTCAGACAGAAATCACTCATTTACACGGGTGTCTACTTAGTCAATAAAACCAACACGCTTGAGAAACCCAATGCTCCCAGAGGAACAGCAGCTCTTTATGTATTTGAAGAAGTGTGAACTTATTGGACTGGATGAGTGATAAAGAGCGCTAGAATATGGAAACTTAAAGAGATTTTACACCAAAAAATGAAATTTCTCAATCAAGTTGTTCCAAACCTGTAAGACTTACTTTCTTCCATTTAACATATTGGGGACTCAACGCCTCAGTCATTATTCACTTTCCTTGAATGGAAAATGCAATGAAAGTGAAAGGTGACTGAGACTGGTAGTCCTCAACATTCTGCCTAACATCTCTTTTTGTTTCCCAAAAGGAGAACAATTGCAGAAATATTTATTTTGAACATCCCGACAACCCAACACAACAACACTGGCTTAACCAATCAAGCTCAAGCAAGCTTGGGACAGGACTGTCTTTTTGACTCACTTACGGCACCAGATTTTAGTTACATAATTTTTGCAATTCCAATTAGTGACCATAGCAGCACAGCAACTACACACTTCAGCTTGACATGCATTTACAAAAACTAGTTGTTCTTTGATGTCATTGTGCCGTGAATGACAAGAAAAGGGGAAGTTGTGAGGCACAATACAAAGCACAATAGATGTACATGCTTGAAGCAACTGTACAAAGAATACAGATCCATTTAAAAACTTTAAAGCTCGCACTGTGGAGCGGCAAAAAAAGAAAAAAGATGCTGACTCACTCCGCTCATAAGAGGGTGACCTGTCGTGTAACTGTGATTCATTGTGTTGTGAGCCAAAATGCACACATACACCATGATGCACACCAACAGAGTGCACAGCCCCAGGAGCACATCATCAAATATAACATGATGTCCTTAGAAGGGCGCTGGCATCTGCACAGCGTTTGCAGTTTTTCTGTCTGGTTTGGAAAATCTTCGAGAATTGGCCTGGTACTGTAGAGCGCAGCAGTACTTTTGAAGTGTGCTGAGAGCCAAGTGTTCTTACAGAAAGAGCCTGATGCACAGAATTCACTTGGTGGTTGAACGCACCACATTCTGTCATTACTTTTCACTCTATAATCAGCTAATATGGACTACTCCACCATACATACCCCTTTCTGTATAGGCTGCAATATACATCTATAATTTGGACATTCATAATGCATTGTCAATCTTTTAAAACCTTATTTAAACACATGGCTGTAGGAATGATTTGAAAGGTGCGAGGACACATAAATAGTTCTTTTTTTGTGTGAAAATGATCAGCAGACTGTACATTATTCCATTTATTACACTGCTACCTACCAAATAAATACAGAGCTCGACATAAAGGCTTGCCCACTTGGCCAGATTGTGTCAGTAAGTGCATCCGGTGTAAAACTTGTGCCAAATCAAATATATATATATATATGCGGACTATCACGAAGCAGACCATGCACCTACATGGGACAAATGCAAGGAAAGAGAGAGAGAGAGAGAGAGAGTTAGAATTATTATTTGTTGTGGTATTATCGAGAATCATCAAATTTCAATACAAACTACTGACATTTTGGTATTGTGACAATTTATATATTGTGTATGGTACAGTAGATCTTGCTGCAATAACATGATGAAAAAGTCAGTAAAGATCTGATCACATAGAAGAGTAAGTATATGATGCGATGGATGCTTTTCTTCATTTGACTACCGTCCATACGCAACATAATTACCATTTGACAATAGCGTCCTCCCCTAACCAGCGCAGTTTACATTTCTGTCACGGAGACTCGAGTTGATTGGATAGGTATACTATTAGGTTGGGCATCTGTCCTTATTTAAGAAAACATACAACATAAACTTTGACATGTTACTACTTGAGCATGTAACCACTACTTAAATGTCCTTTTTTTCTCTCCGGACACGTAACTTTTTTACTCGGACAAGCACATCACAATGCTTAATGTCAAGCCCTGAATATATGGACTGGGACTGGACTCCCCGACCGCCTGGAGTGGTAGGGCCACTGCCAGGGGCGGACGAGTGTCCCCATGAGTCGCCGGGAACGTGGAAGGGCGTTCTGTCCGCCGGTGGTCGTGGGTCTGACTCCGGTCCGCCCGGGGAGGAGCGGCTGTCGTCCGCCTGAGAGGGTGGAGGAGTGATCGAGGACCATGCGACGGTGTATCAGAGAACCGTTGAGTAAGTTTTTTTTTCATCTCTCTCTCCTCTCTCTCTCTCTCACTGCTGCTCTGCGTTGGCCTTTTCCCTCTCGTTTAAATTTTACAGTGTTTTTTGAAGGGGGTACTACACTGTTACAGGTAGTACCCCCATATTTAATTATTTCTGTTTCCCTCCCCTTGTCCCCTCCCTCATCCAGGTAGACAGGGATGACCTGCCGGCAGACGGGGCGGAAGGCACGCCCCTCCCCAGGGAAAGGGGGGGGGGGGGGTGTACGTCATGCCGGGGGCTCCCCAGCCTGAGAGAACGAGGGTGGAATGTGGCAGGGCGGAGGGCGGGGCCGGGTTGTGATTCTACACACCCAGTCCCTTATCAGGCTAATCAAGCTTCCGAGAGGGACAAAGGCCGACTGCGGAAGATGGTGCGGGAGAGAGAGATCGTTTATTTTCAGAAAATGCAGAAAACAAAGCTTGGGGTGATTTAGAATTGGTGTCATAACGTAGTTTGTCCAGCAGAGCATGCTCCGACTCCATTGTTTACAGAGCTGAGCTGATGGTGGTTCTGCAGACAGTGTGGAGTTAAGCCATGCAGAGTACAGTTTTGTCTTCATGGTAAGTTGCTAACTAGTTTGTGAAATACATACTGGAAAGTTAATAAACAATGACCCAATAATTTTCCCTTTTCAATATAAATATCTCTGTGACAACAAGCTTATAGCTAATTAGCTAACCACATAGCTTCTTTCATACATTGTCAGCTGAGCAGAAGCTAATGTTTAAACATGTATTCACCAAACTGTTTTGTATTGGATTCGCAGTTTGGTACCCCTTAAATTGAACAATTCCAGTCATTGCATTTACAAAATGTAATACTTAAAAGTCTGATTTTCCACCATTGAAAGTTTCCCCTGAACTTTAATAGCAGAATACGGTGTAACTCTTGACTCGTCAGGTGTATATGCTTCTTGTTTTACAATCTGTCCCTAATTCACTGGCAGTATTAAAATATTCAACATTTGACTAGATACTAAACAGTACTGCTAATGTTTATTTAACTATTTATTTTAATTTATTCTTTATTTAAATGTCTAATATTCTTTGATAAAAATATTAGTACCTTTGTATAGTCATATATGTACAAAATTGGTGCACAATCCACATAGAAAAGGTCTGTTTTCATTCCAGCTCAAAAATGAACTATATCGGTATCGGTCTCAAAAATCCCATATCAGTCGGGCTCTACTGATTATTGATGTAATGTTGCAGTTTGGTTGCAGAAACGTTCCAGGAATTTAGAGGTTAAGGGAACGTTTGAAGAAACACTGTGCTCAAACTTTTTTATTTTCTTCCCAATTTGGAATGCCCAATTCACAATGCACTCTAAGTCCTTGTGGTGGCATAGTGACTTGCCTCAATCCGGGTGGCGGAGGGCGAATCTCAGTTGCCACCATGTATGAGACCGTCAATCCGTGCATCTTATAACGTGGCTTGTCGAGCATGTTACCACAGAGATGTAGCGCGTGTGGAGGCTTCACAATTCTCTGCGGCATCCACGCACAACTCACCACATGCCCCACCAAGAGCGACAACCACACATTATAGCGACCACAAGGAGGTTACCCCATGTGACTCTACCCTCCCTTGCAACCGGGCCAATTTTGTTGCTTAGGAGACCTGGCTGGATTCACTCAGCACACCCTGGATTCGAACTCACGACTCCAGGGGTGATAGTCAGCATCAATACTCGCTCGCTGAGTGTTCAATCTTAAACAAATATTCTATATCCATTAAATATTCCTGTTTAACCAAAAAATGAACCTTAAAGCTCTGTTCTGGAAAAGTTATCTGAACCAAAAAACAAACGTTTTAGGAACCAAAAATTGTTAGTTGGGTCAGAATTACTGAAAGAACTGTAGAGAGCAGTGTAATAAAACTAGGATACTGATTAACTCCCAGAAAGTGGTGGTGTGAAATGAACATAAAAAGTTCTACATTTGTGAACTTTTGTGTGTAATGGTTGCTAAGCATGTTTTCACATTTTCTGCCTAAAATAATTTTGTTTGCGCCAGTCTGTATTGAAAGTTTATGATCTGGAAAGCCTTCCTCATAGATGAATATAAATAGAACATAACTGAAGTCCAATAATTCAAGCTAACATACTACTGTAAATATCCAAAATCCCAGTAAGAATCATTTGCATCATGCATATCTCATTTGCATAATTTTAAAATAGTACAATTTCCCCATACTCATTAGAACAGCACACATTTTCTCTTCTCTGAAATGGCAAAAACCATGAGAGAAGTACATTTACGTAAATGGTGGAATCTAAGTGCATTCATATGTTTATATATTTATATGCAAATTACTCTACTGTTTGTTGTTGTAAAGTGCATACATAGAAGACCACTTCAAAAATCTGTTATTAATGGTCCATCCTGTCTGAGTTAAAGATATGTAATTTCAGAGGGTGAGAGAGGGAGAGAGTAGATTGAAGCATATTTTTATAGAAAAAGTTTTAAGTCATTGCATTTAGACAAATAGCTAGGTCACACTTTATATTAGGAGGCCTTAACTACTATGTACTAACATTAAATACATACAAGACTATTTAATTACTGTGTAACTACCTGTTGTTCTGCAAAATGCCCACATTTGCTGCTACTGAGTTTGATGTATGGGTAGGTTTAGGAGTAAGGGTTGGGTTATGGTTAGGATTAGGGATTAGAGTTAGGTTTTGGGGTAAGTGTTGGGTTAGGGGTAAAGTTAACAGCGTAACTACAAATTATAATTAAATGAAAGTACTTTAAATGCAATTAAATGCAACAACATTTATGTGAATAATAAGTACATAGTATCAAATTGTTAAGTACATAGTAGTTAAGGCCTCCGAATATAAAGTGGGTCCAATAGATCTAAAAAAAAGAGTGCTTTTTATCGAAATGACAAACTTGGGGAGGCCCCACACTGTGAGTGGACTATATTCTGTACAATACAATATCTCTTACAGCCGAGGTCAACAGTTCAGTCTCTGCAACAACTTTATTCAGGCAATGATGCGAACACAGGCCTACCGCATTTTGTCATTCTGAATTTCACGGCTGAGTTTCCCAAACTGAACCAATTCCGTCTGACATGTTGCCAATGGATGAGGGTTTGATAGACTACTCATGGAGGTTATTGTACACTTGCACCGCCAGACAGGTGACAACGAACAACAGTGTGCATTTGCAAATCGATTTTCAGCAATATGGGGAGAACAGGAAAAGGCGTTTATTGAAATGGAATCAATTGTGTATGCAAGTGGACAGAAAAAACAGATTAACAACTCGCTGAAAGATTGCAATAGCAGGTAAAGACAGTACAAAATACTACTGAATGGACTGTACATTGCAAAATATGGTTCCCTATTGAATGTGTACCCATTTTTAGTTGCGTATAATGTTAATTGCACAGTAACAAGCTGTTATTGAACAAGGTATTTATGTGTTTGAAAATACTATATAATGCCCGAAGGTCAAACATGATTTTAAGAATGTATTGCTTCATTCCTATTGAGCCAAACAGAAAGAAAACAAATAGATTTTTCCATGATAAAAAGATCTAAATGGATGGGGTAATTTCTTAGACTTGCTTTTGATGTGAATATCGCAGCCCCGTTTCGCTGTCAGCCCACGGGGAAAAGTCCTGGTTCTCCCAATGGCCAGTCTGCCGCTGCTTGTTCATTTACTTTTTTTGCGAGCCTCTGCACATCAGTCATGCGGTCTTCTGGACAGGAGAAGTGCTCTGACACTGTCCAACTAAACGACACAAATGCGCCATTTATGGTGTTTATAAACTTGTTAAAATTCCCTTATTTGGGCATTAAATTAACTGAGGTTAGATTAAATAAACGCGGTTCACTGCAAAAAATGATTTTCTAGACAAGTATTTTTGTCTTGTATTCCTGTCAAATTATCTAAACTTTCTTAAAACACGATTTATTTACTTGTCAAGCAAAATGGGATAAGATATTAAGTCTTGTTTTAAGATAAATCTGACTAAATTTAGTGAACTTTAGACTCAAAACAAGAAAAAAAATCTGCCAATGGGATAAGCAAAATAAACTTGTTTTCCTTTTAAATTAAGTTTATTTTGCTTACCACTTCCTTGTTTCGTGACTCACGGGTACACAGAAGTTGACTTTATTATTGCAATTATTTCCATGAATCCAACTGCCCGGTTGTCAGGATATACACACGGAGGCAGAGGTAAGTGAATCCAAACACAACTTTATTTTAGGTGGCAAGAGTGAGGGTGAGTAATTTGGCAGTTCAAGTGCAGACACGGTGAAGATCACTCGATGCCGGACAGGCCACAGGTAAGCACAACCACTTCGGGAATGTGGGAATCAAGTAATCACCGGACAGTGATGCAAATCCTCTCTTTTAAGAAGCAGACACTTGGAAACGGGATCAGAAGACTCACTGGCAGATCAGAGGGATACACGGGCACTGGCGATAGGAAATGTAACAGGAGTCCTGGAGACAACAGAATGTGGACATAGAAGTTAGAAGCATTCAGGTAAGTTTTAACGTTACTTGTCAGCAATCGGGAAGTTTCAGGGGTTCAGAAGATCACGGTGAGGGTTTGTTCCTGTTGGAGGCTTGACGTTGAACTGGGGTTTCGGTGAGTGCTTTATAGTGCAAGTTGGTGAGTTTGTTAATTGTGAACAGGTGTGTGTGATTAGTAATCCAGTGAGAGTGATTGTTGAGTGGAGGGTGGAATCAAACCTGGTTGATCTCTCACAGTACCCCCCCCTCCAGTTTCCGCGCCAGCGGACCTTGGACCCCGACGTCGTGGGGGCCAACCTCGAGGTCGTGGTGCCGGTCTCCCAGGGTGCTGAGCATGAAACTCGGTAGGTAGATTGGGGTCGAGGATATCATTACGGGGTACCCAGCATCTCTCTTCCTGTCCGTAATCTTCCCAATCCACCAGGTATTCGAGTCGGCCACCTCGACGTCGGGAGTCCAATATCTCCTTCACTGTGTAGATGGGCTCGGTTTCAATGGGCGGTATTGGGGAAATATCCTCAGGGACAGGGTCTGCAGAGGGAGCAAGTACAAGTGAGTGATGGGGTTTCAGGAGGGAGACGTGAAAAGTGGGGTGGATGCGGTACTGAGCAGGTAGGCGAAGTTGGTAGGTGACTGGGTTGACTTGTCTTTCAACGGGAAATGGACCAATGTATTTAGGGCTTAACTTACGGCAGGGTTGTTTCAGACGGATATCCCGTGTGGAAAGCCATACTAGTTGCCCGGGTTGATAATTGGGAGCCTGACGGCGATGGGGATTGGCAAAGTGTTGCTGGCGATTAATAGCTTGCTGGAGATGATGGTGCACCTGATTCCATACTCTCTCACTGTCTTGGAACCATTTGTTGACCGCGGGTACCTCGGAGGGCTCACCAGACCAGGGGAATAGTGGTGGCTGGTAACCCAGAACACACTGGAAAGGGGTTAAGTTTGTAGATGCCTGTCGGAGAGAGTTTTGGGCATACTCCGCCCAGATCAAATATCGGTTCCAAGTGTGCTGGTTGGAATGGCAGAGTGTACGGAGGAAACGGCTGACATCCTGGATCTTGCGTTCGGTTTGGCCATTAGACTGTGGGTGATAGCCTGATGTTAGGCTTACCGTCACGTTCAACAGGGTAAAGAACGCTCGCCACACCCTGGAGATGAACTGGGGCCCCCTGTCGGACACGATATCTTCTGGAATACCGAAGTTGCGAAAGACATGCTCTAGGAGTAACTCTGCGGTGTTAAAGGCTGTGGGCAGTTTCTTTAGGGGGATTAACTTGCAGGCTTTTGAGAATCAATCTATGGCCACAAGGATGCAGGTATAGCCATCAGAGGCGGGAAGGTCTGTGACGTAATCTACCCCAATATGGGACCATGGCCGGTGTGGGATGGGCAGTGGTAGCAATTTTCCAGTGGGTAGATGACGAGGAACCTTAGTCATGGCGCAGAGAGCGCATCCCTGAATAAACGTCGCAATGTCCCCTTGCATATTTGGCCACCAGTATTTGTGCTGGAGAGTCGAGTGAGTCTTACTGATACCTGGGTGACCTGTCCCAACAGACGAATGGGCAGAGGAGATGAGAGACGTGCGGAAATCTTCTGGCACATAGATCTTACCAGCGGGACATTCCGGGGGACTAGGGACGCGTAGTGACATTTCGCGGAGTTGTTTGTCGAGATCCCACTGGATGGGTTGAACAAATAACTTTTCAGGCAGGATGGCTTCGGGCTCTTCCTGGGGTGCTTCGGGGGCATGGAGACGCGACAAGGCGTCCGCTCGAATGTTTTTTGAGCCTGGACAATAGGATATGTGGAAGTGAAACCGAGTAAAGAACAGGGCCCATCTGGCTTGACGGGGGTTGAGTCTCTTGGCTTCCTTCAAATACTGAAGATTCTTGTGGTCAGTAAGGACGATGAACGGGTGCTTGGCCCCCTCCAACCAGTGTCTCCACTCTTCCAGGGCGAGTTTAACGGCCAGGAGTTCTCGGTTGCCGATGTCATAATTGCTCTCCGCAGTGGATAGTTTGCGTGAGAAAAATGCGCAGGGCATGGGTTTGGAAGCGTGTTCTGAGCACTGTGAGAGGATAGCTCCTACCCCGGTATCAGAGGCATCTACCTCGACGAGGAAGACCCTCTCAGGATCTGGGTGACGGAGAAGGGGCGCACTGGTGAAGGCAATCTTGAGAGACTGAAAGGCGTGTTCGGCATCAGGGTTCCAAGAAAGGGTCTTTGGTTTTCCCTTTAGGAGGGAGGTTAGTGGAGCTGTTAACATGCTATAATTATTAATGAACCGGCGGTAGAAATTTGAGAACCCCAGGAATCTTTGCAGTTCCTTTACCGTCTGCGGTGTGGGCCAGGAGGTGATGACCCTGGTCTTGTGGTCATCCATCTCAACTCCTCGCTCACTAAGGTGATAACCCAGGAATTCGACAATGGGCTGATGGAACAGGCACTTCTCTGCCTTCAAGAACAGGGAGAAATCTCGGAGCCTTTGGAGCACTAGGGAGACATGACGTTGGTGTTCAACTGGATTTTTCGAGTAGATTAGGATGTCGTCGATACAGACCAACACAAAGTGGTTCAGGAAATCTCTGAGAACTTCGTCCATAAAACTTTGAAACACAGAAGGGGCGTTTACCAGGCCATACGGCATCACCAAGTATTCATAGTGTCCTGCGGGGGTAATGAATGCTGTCTTCCACTCATCCCCCTCTCGTATCCTAATCAGGTTGTATGCACTTCTTAGGTCGAGTTTGGTGAAGATCTTAGCCTCTCGAAGTTGTTCGGGGCAGATGGGACAAGAGGGAGTGGGTAGCTGAATTTGACGGTGATCTTATTTAGTTTTCTGTAATCTATGCATGGCCTTAACCCTCCATCTTTCTTGGGACAAAGAAGAAACTGGCGGCAGCAGGTGAGGTGGATGGTCTGATATACCCCTGGTGTAGAGCTTCCTCGATGTATTTCTGCATAGCTGTTTGTTCAGGAATGGACAAGGCATATACTCCTCCCCTGGGAATGGGTTCTCCTGGAGTCAAGTCAATAGCGCAGTCCCATCGTCGGTGTGGCGGCAACCTGGAAGCTGCCACTGGATTGAACACATCAGCAAAAGAGGAGTACACTGGAGGAATAATCACAGATAGGTTTTCTGTCGGGCTTTCGACGGAAGTTGAACTCACTGAAATTGACTTAGGTGCTTCGATGGATGGGGATACAGGGGATGCAGGGTTAGTCGGTAGGCAGTCGCAACCCCAATTCAGAATCTTGCCAGATTTCCAATTAATGGTAGGTTGATGACGGATGAGCCATGGGCGCCCAAGGATTATGTCAGTTAGGCTATTTTCAAGAATGAGCGGTTCAAATGACTCTTGATGAGTGTTCTCAACACATAAAGTAATGGGGTTGATGCGAGATGTTACGTACCCTTTGTTGATGATTTCACCAGTCACGACATGGATGGAGCATGGTTTGGCTGTGTTGGATCTCTGGAGTTTGAGTTTTTTGCAGAGACTTCCTGATATGAAATCGCCGGCCGACCCGGAGTCCACGATGGCCGTGACTGAAGCGTGAAAATTTGGAGATTTCAGAGTTACTGATATGGTTAACGGTGTTGAGACTACAGGGTGGTGAAGAACTGAACTTACGAGTCGATGAGGGGGGCGTGATGGGCATGCACGGAGGAAATGACCCTCAGTCCCACAGTATAGGCATAATCTTAATTCTCGGTGGCGATTGCGTTCAGCTTGAGACAGTCGTTGGGTTTCCACTTGCATCTTTTCCAACCTCGGTTCTGAGTAGAATTCAGGTGAAGCTTGATGAAGTATGGGGGCTGGTGGTTGGATTTCGAGATAGCAGTTTTGAGATCTTTGATGCACTCGGAGAGTCTGCTGCATAAACTTTTCAAGTCCTAGAGAGTCGCCGTAAATGGCAAGCTGGAGACGCAGCGTGGGGTTCAGTCCTCTTCGAAAAACAGCAAGGAGAGCCTTTTCGTCCCACCCACTTGCTGATGCTAGAGTTCGGAATTCCAGAGAGTACTCAGAGATGGATCTTTTACCTTGACGTAACCGTAACAGCTGCTCGCTGACAGACGAATCTTCTGCGGGCTCCAAACACTTCCTTGAAGTGAGTGATGAAACTCTGCAGTGAAGAGGTTAACGAAGTCCCTTGAAACCATAAAGTCTCAGCCCACCTTAATGCTGACCCGGATAATTGCTGGATAATGAAGGAGATCTTTGATCTTTCTGTAGGATACAATTGAGGTTGTTGCTCAAGGGCGAGCGAGCACTGCAGCAAGAAACCATTGCAATCCTCCGCCCGACCTGAGAAGGGCGCTGGTCGGGAGACGGAGTTGGCGACATACACCAGAGAAGAAGCGGGGTTTGCGGAAGTGCCGTCTTCGGGCTGTGTAGGATCCATGACGGTGTCGGTCAAGCCTTCTGTCAGGATATACACACGGAGGCAGAGGTAAGTGAATCCAAACACAGCTTTATTTTAGGTGGCAAGAGTGAGGGTGAGTAATTTGGCAGTTCAAGTGCAGACACGGTGAAGATCACTCGATGCCGGACAGGCCACAGGTAAACACAACCACTTCGGGAATGTGGGAATCAAGTAATCACCGGACAGTGATACAAATCCTCTCTTTTAAGAAGCAGATACTTGGAAACGGGATCAGAAGACTCACTGGCAGATCAGAGGGATACACGGGCACTGGCGATAGGAAATGTAACAGGAGTCCTGGAGACAACAGAATGTGGACATAGAAGTTAGAAGCATTCAGGTAAGTTTTAACGTTACTTGTCAGCAATCGGGAAGTTTCAGGGGTTCAGAAGATCACGGTGAGGGTTTGTTCCTGTTGGAGGCTTGACGTTGAACTGGGGTTTCGGTGAGTGCTTTATAGTGCAAGTTGGTGAGTTTGTTAATTGTGAACAGGTGTGTGTGATTAGTAATCCGGTGAGAGTGATCGTTGAGTGGAGGGTGGAATCAAACCTGGTTGATCTCTCACACCGGTTCAATTAATCAATTCAAAAATATTTGTTTGCATCCTCACTCAAAGAAGTGCCATTTCTAATATATTGAACATTTATAATGCATTGCATGCATGGTGTAAATAAATATAATTCAATGTTATAATGATTAAATATAATTCTAACTTTTTTATTTAGTGAAAACATCTGGGAAAAATTACTTGGCTATTTTTAACTAGATTTTGCCTGATTTATTTCTTACATTAAACATTTTAAATCTACAGTACAATGGCTGTTTGATGGTTACTCAGAATGAAAACAAAAATCAACTTTTTAAGCCATTTCAGTAAAAATACTTAAATATTTAAATATATTTTGTATATGAAGTGAAAATTACTACAATTTTTTTTATTTTAATTTTGGCTGTATCGCCCATTCCTGCTGTCTGGCACAATGGCCTTGTAGATTTTATGGCCTGTTATATCCGGGGAGAACTTATGCTTCAACTTTTGTCATTTTGTCTTGTACATCATTATTAAGGGTTTTAATTACACACAGTTCAGATGACAGCACTTTTAGAGAGAAGACGTTATGATTGTTTAGCAGCACAAAAGCATTTTTGTCTGACCTACGAGGGAGAATGTTGTAAAACATGCAATTACATGACGTTACATGACATTAGCCTTGCGTGTAGACAAGAGTGTTAAAACCTATTAATTAACAAGCCTCAAGAGGACCTTCTTTATCAATCTGCATCCAATATTAACTAAAGCAATGATGTCGTTTTTTGTTCTATTTCTGAAGATTTCATAGGGGACTACTAAAGGCCGGACTTGATGCATTAATGGTGATAGTATTTTGAATTTCACACTGGTCTTTTATTTTCATATACTCTCTTTTTCATAAATGAATACTATTGGGGATAAATTAGCTCTCTGCTAATTAGGCTGGCGGCCAGCTTTGAATGCCATGCTAAGCGAACATCCGAGCATGGAACACTGGCATTGTGTCATCCAAGGAAAGGAATATTCCTCTATTCTCCAGTGCTTATTCCAGTTCCACACCACTAATCAGGATGCCAATTTTATCCCCCCATGATGAGGATTAGTACTGCTCTTATATTCCACATCAGAATCCTTATTTGTATATGCACAGTCCCAGTGCTTTGTCACTTCCACTTAAAACTCTCATGTAGCAGCTTCTCAAAACTTTCATCAGTTGGACTTAGAACTTGTCAGAGTTGCAATTACTTATCACCCTCATTTAGGAAAAAGCTGCAGCAAAGAGACCGTAAAAAAAATGGAATTTCTTCCTCTCTGAGAGAGTAAAGATGTAAGAAAATAATATTTCAGTATTACAATATTTTGCTTCACTATAATGTATTGATATTCTCCTGCAAAAAATCATGATTTAGAGTGAAATTTCTCACATTAATATTTATGGGTGTAAAAAATTTAAGTAATTGAGAACCACTCAGAACAAGTGTGTGAGAAGACGATATATGCAACAGCATTAGCATAAATGTTACATTATTTCTATTTGACTAAAATGCGAAATCAGAATGAGCAAAGAAGTAGTCGTTTAATTTGTATACAGATCCTCTATACAAAACCTGGTCTCACAGAAACACGTTACTCTGCCTACATTTTTGCAAAATGATTTTTTAAGTGGCTCGTTGTACATACAGTGCATGCCTTGGCAATACATTTTATTATTTGCATTACATAACCAAGTACACTTTGAAGCTTGTTAGGGTACAAGAAAATTGCGCTGTGACTCAACTGATAGAGTTGTAATGCAAAGGTCCTGATGAGCAAGCGATTTGACATGTGAGCCGAAAGTGTCATAGACAAACCACCACATGACGTAGTTTATTAATAGTCTATTTCACATCACATTTGCTTTTTCTGACACTATCGGTTTGGTTTAGGTTCAAGGTTTAGGGTAGGACATTCTCAATACATGTAAGCAGCCACGTAATATCATTTTGCTAAAATGTCAGTAAACATAAAGAATCACAATATTATCATAACATAACAGCAGGTCAACAGCAAAGTTATGTTTTGAATGCTGGTCCACAACACGGCATAGTGGTTTGTTGGTGTTTCAACAATGCTTTTTGACTAGCTTAACCTGCACAATCTTTTTATGCTCTCCTACAAAATAAATATCTTTTTGGAATGCCATTCCTGCTTCCGGGTGTGTTTTCTCCTTGTGACTGCCTTTGTCCTATCACACCCGGATTTTCGGCTTCACTGTACCTCGGTAGTGGAATGACCTTCCCAACTCCATCCGTGAAGCAAATTCCCTCTCTGTCTTCCAGAAATGGCTAAAGACACAACTTTTTCATGAGCACTTGACCCTACACCTTAAATAAAATATAATAATAATCTTGTTGCACTCAAATCTCTGTCTTGGCAAGTACTGTCCTGATATAACTGAAACTTTGTGATGCAGCACTTTTTGTAAAACAGTCTCCTTAAGATTATTATTTTATGTTGTATGCGTCCTCATTTGGTAAGTCATTTTTTATTTAGACGGCTGCTAAATAAACAAATGAAATATAATAGTTAGTGTAAGGTGTTACACTTGTAGTGTAAAGTTTAGGGATGGGGCTAGGGTTATGCGTTAAACCTATGAAAACACAGTTTTGGATTAACATGGACCAAACACTACATAGGGAAATACAAGGATGCTATGGAAGCTTCTCTCATTGGTGGGTGTATAACTCATATGATTTTGTACAAATTAACTTGGTACCAATTCGCAACCACATACTATTGTGACAAATTCTCATGAAATTGGGTTGGTAAGTTTTGATGGTAAACAACATGGCTATGGTCCACCAGCTAGACTAAATCAAAACCAGCATGAAGCAGCCTAGACCAGCAGGGGAACTGCATGTCAAAGCTAGACCTTTTAGCAAGGATCAAGGTACCAATTTAATACTGTATCATCAGGGCCCTGCTGATTCCCACCACCATGAGAAGATGGAATCATCTCAAGAAGTTTCTTCTTCTACCCTGCAGCCTTATGAAAGAAAAGGAGAGGGTGGGTTGCTACTGTCAGGGTTTAGCTACAATTAAATCTTCATTAAAATATATTAGGCCATTAATAATCAGTCAGCTTTGCCACATTTAGATGCAATTAAATCTTCAGTCCAAGGTGTTAAGAGTCCAAGGTGCATGGCAGTCGTATTCATCATATCTGCTTAACTAACATGATGATATGAGAATCCATCATAAAAATGTAATCTCATGGTAGAATTAACAGTCCAAACCACATCCTCTGTGGAAAAAAAAACAAAAAACTTTCCCCTGTCTAGCCTACAAATAGAAGCTACTGCAACTGTTAGCCAGGCACTTTGCACTGTGCGAACGACAAGACTTGTTAAAGTGTTAAAGAAAATGTCACGTCCTAATGAGAGAGACAGCTGTCGATGAAAACTGCTCTTGAGAAAATGACAATATAAGATCAACTGACTCCCTCCATATTTCTCACCCTTTTTTGTGTAGACCCTCATCAAATGCATGCGACCAATGACAAGAGTTCCAATTAACCTTTGCAATTGGCAGCTGTTCGCCTCTAACAAAAATTTTACATGATGAGGTTCCGATTCTTGGTCACAGTCATCGGTTTTGTGGCAATCATTGTCTGTCTTGGGGCTGGTACAGATGAACCAGTGTGTGCTTAATTGTGGATGGAATTTTTTGTCGGTACATGCTCGGAAAAATTTATTTAATTAGCTCCTTGACTGGTGAGCGTTGGTTATGTTGTTTGGTTGGTGGGGCGTCCGTATGGACTCTCAATAAGGGACAGGAGATAACTGGGTTCAAGTGCATTGAAAATACAACAGGATTTAGGTATTTGGTCTGGACAAAAAAGACCTATTATGCCCCTTTTTACAAGATGTAATATAAGTCTCAGGTGTCCCCAGAATGTGTCTGTGAAGTTGCAGCTCAAAATACCCCACGGATCATTTATTATACCATGTTGTAAATGCCTGTTTTTGGGTGGAATCGTGTTTTTTCGTGTGTGTCTCTTTAAATGCAAATGAGCTGCTGCTTCCAGCCCCCGACATAGCTCTGGTCTCCATGAATACAATCAGAGACAATGGTAACATTAGCTAACAAGCACATTCGTAAAGGCGATTTGCAAACATTCACAAAATATAAAGTGCGATACTTACATCTTCAGGATATAAAGCTGGAACACGAACAGTCCATGCTTGAGAATCACATTTTTTGAAAATCCTGCTTTATATTGACACACATTTTGGTGTAAAATGATTTGCACAAACATACACACATTTTTTTATGTTTTGGGGCTCATTTCCTTCAAAAACAAAACTTGTCCACTGCATCTTCAGTGGCTCTGATGCCAGGAGTACATGAAGACTCTTATGTTCACTTTTACAGCCAACACTTATGATGCTTACGAAGCTGAGACATTATTCTTCTCACTGTATCTGCTCCAGCGTGGAACAAAATGGTGGACTGTGTGTAGATCACTCAGGGGAGGATCTATGATAATAGGGTGGAGTCCGTCACCAGTCGTGGGCGAGGCTTACTCTAATGTGACGTCAGTGGGTGGACTTTTAACATTGTAGGGTGGTTGTGCACACACACTACCGACTCACATTTATGTAATTATTGAAATTATTTTCTGCTGCTATTCAAAATTTGCATAAAAAAAAAAGATTATTATTATTATTATTATAATTTTCTTTTTTAAATGACTTCGCGACTGGGTACAAAATTGGAACAAAGGACAGCCATATTGCAGCATACCTTCAAACAATAGTAATGGACAAAGGAAGTTCCCACAGTGGTACTGTGAAAGTGGGCATTTTCTGCCATTTCTTTTTATTGATAGGGACAGGAGAGAGGGTACACTACATTTTTGAGGATAGAGAGGGGGAAAGAGACCAGGAACATTTCAGGCCAAACTCAAACTTGTATTTCCTTTATGACCACCATAGCTCAATGTGTCTGTTTTGGAGGAGTTTCTGTGTATGCTTGTCAATTGTTGGCTGCTTTTACTTCACTATCTGGTCCAACTCATCCATTTTAAAATAGTTAATAAAAAAGAAAATGTTAATTTTGTATACAAAATTATACAGGCACAATTTATAACTGTCTACAAACATAATTTAAAACAATTAAGCATAAGCTTTTGGATCAAAATGTCTAAAATCGTGAAAAATATAATTCTGTGACTTTTTCACTGTTAGTGTACATACAGGATCCATCAAAGCCAGTCACGGATCTCTGACGTTACACAATATAGATCAGGCATTGATAATGCATTCGGTTTTAAACCAATTACAAATATATGCTAATAACTCTTCTGAATGCAGTGCACAATTTCAATATCATCTGTGGAGTTTTATCTACTCTGTATGTTGGCATAAGTAAGCAGAGAGTAAAACCAAAGTCAACAATGGTCCAGATGAGAAGAGAAGACACAGACAAACCCAGACACAGATACAAGTATGGTCTGTCGGTCTTCATGTGCCCTCAGGTGGTTCATTTTCAACCTAGAGTTCCATCAAAGCAGGAGTTCAAGGTCAGTGGCAGTCAGCCCGAGCACTGGAGCGAGCTCTGTTTTTGAGGAGCAATAAAACTGAATGCTAACAGCAGGCTGAGAGCTATGTATGTGGAGAGGTTGATGTTGGGGTCGCCATGGTTTTCATCAGTCAGGAGCAGAGATTTCTGTTGGGATCGCACTCATGCTTATTAATGATATGGCTGAGTGGCTGCCAATAAATAAAAAAAGAAATAAAAGGGCGGAATATCCTGTTTTTCTTGACACACTATGGAAAGTTCTGTCATATTATGGAAAAAACGCTGCATTCACGTCATGTCTCAATAACTGTACTTACGAGATGGCATCTCAGAGATTCTACTCAAAGCTGTCCTCAGAGCTTGGATATTATTTGTATCTATGGCAACACTCATAATGCCAAAAAAGATCGATGTGTCTTTGTTGTTGATTACAAATAAATATTTAATCACCACATTACTTCATTAATTCATCTCAATATGTACAAAGAACAAAGAAAGCACTCCTAGTAACAGTGGCTGTAATAAGTGATGCAATTTCAAACAAAAACATATATGTAAACTACCTTTAACTGTTGAGGACACTTACATTTTGGTTCTTTTTACATTTTTGAGTTTTCATAGATTTTACAACTTGTAATTACAAGTTTTTTACATGTCAGAATTTCGTACTCATTGTAATTCTGACATGATGTGAATGCATCATAAAATGGGTTGTGATTGTTGTTTCATGTTTACTTTAAAAGAGGCACATTAATAATAGAGGCGGTACATAAACCAGCTCTCAGTGACACTTTGGAACAAAGTTAATTTAATTTTAGCATGGTTCAACATGGTTCAACTGGTGTGAAATGTTGAGATAACAAACAATATGCATCCCCATATGAACAAGCCAAAAATGCCTTTCCAATATTTATTCTGAATTCCACATTTAATTTGTAGTTATATAAAGCACTGCCATATCCTCTCCACTATAATGCCAAATTGAATTGGTCTACAGAAGTCCAAAGTCAGAGCAAGTAACAGTCAAGATGGACACATATACTTTCCAGAAATGAGCTACTACTGTTTTGCTTTTAATACAGTCCAGGATATATATTATTATGATAATCCCCCCAGTATTTCTTATACTTTCACACACACACACACACACACACACACACACACACACACACACACACACACACACACACACACACACACACACAAACACACACACACAGTTGGTACTCCTATCCTTACGAGGATAGACATAATTTTTTCCATAGACATAATTAATTCATAGACGATTTTTATACTGTACAAACTAAACCTAACCCTCACAGAAACCTTTTGCCATTTAAAAAAAATAAATAAACAAAAATAAACATTGTTTTGTATGTTTTTAAAGCCATTTGAATTACAGGGACGCTAGGGGTGTCCTCATAAACCACATTTATAGCGCAATACCCTCGTAATTACAAGAGTAATCTAAAAAAAGTTCCTCGTAAACCACAAAAACCAATACACACACACACACACACACTCACACACTCTCTCTCTCTCTCTCTCTGAACTAAAGCGCTATAAAAATAAAATCAGACAACCTCTGTATCTTTGCAAAATTTCTTATTCCATCTCTGTCTCTGTTTTCATTTTCCCTTCCTCTGAGGTCTAATCTGACAGACATTTTACTTCCTTACCCAACCTTTTTTTCTCTCACTCTCTCTCTCTGTCTATCTCCGCCCCCACAGTTCTAGTGCTTGCTGCATGACCCGTTCAGCTCTCACAGACATAAACAGACATTATCCACTGGCATACATTTGTGCCTTCTGCAAGCAATGACTACAGCATTAGGATTACCTCTGTATCTGCACCCCCCCCACACACACAGTAAGGGAGAGTGGGAGAAAACGGCCTTTCATCACATGGGGAGAGATGACATAAGTTAGAGTGGTAGAGAATAAGTCATCAAATACAGTCACTCGTTCTGAGCGGCTCATGCTTAGACTAGCTAGGTGTCTGCTTAGCAGGAAATGATGGCTTTACTAAAGAGCTTGTATCTGTCATTAGATTATTCTGCAATATGTGCAGCTGAGGGGGAGAGATGTAACATGTATGGCTGCTTTAAAGTGATGGTGCATTGAAATCTGAAGCGATGTCAAACCAACATTGTTTAAAACATGTGTAGATTAATAGTTCACTCAAAAATGACAATTCTGTCATTATTTACTCACATTATTTAAACTTAACTTCTGCCAAAGCTCCTGTCTAGCCTCTGAGTAAAATTATCAGTGAATAATAACTTACATTTTGATCTGTTCCTCACACAAAGCTGTTATATGGCTTTAGAAGACTTGGAATACAGTGCATGAGTCATATGGGCAACTATTGTGGTGTTAATTGTCCATTTTGGAGCTTGACATCTGTTATCACAATGAATGTTATTGAGTAGCAAGTGAAGCATAAAAAAAATTATCCTTCAGTGTTCCACCAAACAAATACTGTAACAGCGTTCCGCTTTTAAATAACATGAGGGGGAATTAATTATGACAGAATTAAAATTTTTGGTCCTTTAAACAAATTTCCAAAGGATGAATTGCATTCAAATCTAGGATAATCAAACCACCACGCATTAGCTAAGATTAAAAGAGTCATCAGTGATCTTAAATTGACAAGTTACTTAATCAGAGAGTAGAGTGTTAAACCTGAGCTCTGAATTATAATATCATAACTCATAAAGCTGAGAAAAAGTGACAAGAATTTCCCTCATCACGAAAACATGATTTGATTTCAAGAGACTCTTCTTTTATGCTTTAAAAATAATCCTAGAGCAAAGTACGCTGAGCTTGAGCAAACTTCATGAGATGGTCTATTGCTCTAACCGGATCACGTGTTTATTAGTTTTCTCTAAGATCTCCAAGTTTTCTCTAAGAGCAATATGGTCATTATTATTCAATTCACCTAAATAGGAAATAATGATCCCACATGCTGAATTCGTAGTAGGGTGTAACACAAGACAAAGCTCAGGGAGAGTGGCCAATTACAGAGGAACAAAATAAAAGCAGCGAATCATGACTAACAAACAAAATCACTGACTCAGATCACAAAAGGAAACACACAAAGGCTATTTCAGACCAATCTGGCCCTCTAGACAAAACCAGAAAATTGAAAAAAGTAAAATGCTGAAACAAGGTAAAAAAGTATAGCGTTTACAAATCATGGCATTGTGATTTTTTTGTGGATCTATACAGTTTTAGCAATTATATATATTAAAGTGCTGAGTATGTTTCTTCATGTGCACTTTTTAAATTCAATCTTGTGCAATTTCTGCAAATACAATGCATTTTTAATTAAGGCATACCTAGGTACATAGTAGCATTTTAAGAGATCATTTAAATTTCTGTTCAATATACTATAAACCCAATTTAATGCATGTGAGACCAAAATCATTACGGTGTGAGTATTTTTACATCATAGAACAGTACATATCAAAAACAGTAAAACATTATAAATATGAATGAGCTTTGAAAAATGAACTTTTTTTCCTAATAAAAATATTGCAAAATACAGTTTCATGGCCAACCCAAAAAAACAACAACAACAAAACAATGTGGACGAGAAGTATGCCTGAAAAAGCATAGCTTCTGTCTTAACAACTAAATATTGATATTAATATATGATTGTATCTGCACAGCCTTAGTGTGACTGCACATTAGTAATTCAATATTACTGCCATTATAATCAATGCAGCTGTCTGTAGTAGAAGTGCCTGTCTGCATCACAGTTTTGTGACTAGGCTATTATTTTCTGCTCTGAGTCAGATTTTTAAAATCAAACCACAGATATACTGTGGTATAAACACTATAGAATGTCTACCATTTGACACATTTCTAACATCACATGATATATACCGTCACACCGTCCAGCCCTAGTGTATATGAGAATATGTGTGGTCTCTGGCTTGGCCAACTTTCAACTGAAATTATTTTTTTTGAATGCACAGAAAAGGTCACACAGTCATTTCATACACAGTTGGGCTGAGGTGGGGTGGAGTAGTTAAGAGATGAATCAACTGAATGCTTACACTGAAATGTACAGACCAATACACTCAACAAGGCCAAAAGATCAAAAGACTGCATATACTGTCAAGATCTGCTTCTGCACGCATTTTGTATGTGATCGCTAGCACTAACACATATCCATTAGGGTGAAAGTTATTAATGAGAATGCAGGTGCATTATAGGGAAGAACCGATCTTTGTGACATTTGACATATCTAAAATGCCAGATACTTAATTAAAATCTCTTTAGACATTTTAAGTGAACCGTACATCTGCAATCCACTATACATCTTACTTACAGTGAAACTGTAATTAGATATTCCCTGAAATCATGAACCAGGGCTTTAGAGAAGAGGGTAATACGTCCTTGGCCAGAACATACTTTTCACCTTCCTCAAAGATGAAATGATCGTTAACATCAACATCTGACCCTCTAATACACCTGTCTGACTGAGTTAAACTGAGACAAAGTCCTCTCGAGCAATTCATTCATACTATGCAATGATAATATGGAATTCATTACATTACATTAACCTCGGCACCTGTGCTAATTGAATCTGTGAGTCTTAATGAGACACAGTGAAAAGATCTGCAATGTGCTTGGCCCAACCAAGGTAGTCTGTAATTACAATTAATTATATCCCCATACTTTTTCCATTTACTTCACAAGAAAATGTATGATATTCTGTTTGACAAGCAACCACAACAGAAAGCTTAAGCACAGGATGTTCTAGCCAGAACATAAGTTAATGAGGTCCAACTAAAGTGCAGTCCCACTAAAGCAACAAACATGCCCATTACTTAAAGGAGTGTTATGCACCAATTTGTTTTGAAGGGGCAACAGAGGTTGTCCTGGCTCACTTGGTGCCCTGAATCGTAGCATTTTCACAAATGTATTTCTCGAGAAAAAGCCTTTAATTTTTCACACATTATACATATGCACAAATACAGTGAATTTTTTTCCCCCCCGCATATCCCAGCAAAGCTGGGATTAGAGCGCAGGGTCAGCCATGATATGGCACCATAATATGGCGCCTTGCTCAAGGGCCCAACAGTGGCATCTTGGCAGTGCTGGGGCTTAAACCCTGACCTTCTGGTCAGTAACCCAGAGCCTTAACCGCTGAGCCACCACTGCTCCACTTAAGCAGGGCTGATAGAAGACAGTATTCAATATTCAGAATTCAATATGTAGTACAGTATTTGCTTAATGACAGCATGCCCTCAAGCTTGCATTCATTTCATAAGTTTGTGTAAAACCTGATGATCCATGTTATATAAAATAGCATGGAAGAAAGGAAATCTGACTTTGTACAAAGCAGTTGTCAATGCCATGCATTAGTTTATCTGATAAGTGACATAGAAAGTGCACAATCTTCCTTCTTTATTTGACGTCATGACGTTTTTTGTTTTGTATTGTTTAAAATGTTCAAAATGCTAAAACGTTCTGTTTCTTTCCAGGTTAAAATGGACCCATTCACAGACTGTGATGACACGTTTCCCCCTTATTGAGCAGCGTAAATCTAGCAAACTTTCTCAAATTAGCAATTCTTAAATTATTTTGTGTAAATTTATGTTACATTACCCTGGAATTAGTTTTAAAAAATAAGTTACCATGGCTGTGATGAGTTTTCTAATACAACTTGTGAGCGAGTGACAGAAGAATTAGGCTCTTTCTCTCTTCTGACTGCTGTAATCCACCACTCACTATATTTCCTTCTTTTGGAAAGCTGTAAAAAGCGTAATATTGTTCTTATTTCTGTTTGCTGTTGGAGAAAACAGGTAATCAAAAAATATATTTGCTGTGCTCTCCTATTCACCATTCCTCACGTTTACCTTGCTATCGTTTACTTCCGCATTCCAAAACCCTGTTATGTGAAAAGGGTCCGTTAGTATTGAAATCCCAGATTTTCAATGAATACTCAGACTTTTGCACCCTACTGTATATTTGTATATTTTTTGAATAAACCAAGCAAAACTGGCAAAACTCAGTGATCACAATGTATAATAGAAATTCCAAAATCCACTTTGCTTTGTTTGAATTGGCATGACTCTGATTACTTACACTGCACTATGAGTTCTACGATGGCCTCTCGAGGTTTGACGTTGAAGCCGTTGTACTGACTGGTTTGGCAGCGATAAGTGCCGGTCATCTCGCGGGAGACATTGACGATACGCAGCACTCCATCGTAGCTTTCAGTCTGCATGTTGCCGTCTGGCATGGCAGCTTCTTTATCAGCACGTGACCAAAGGATGATGGGTTTGGGTTTGCCAGACACCAGGCACTGCAGCTCTACTGTGTCCCCTTCCTGAGTAACCAAGGGGGACTTCCCTCGTGGGACAGTCAGGTTGGGTGGAACTAGAAGAGAGTGAAAATGTCTTATTGAACATGTTGTATTGATGCATCAATCATTTAAAATAGCCTAAATGTCCCTTAAAATGTCCCTTCTACCTGACAAATATCACTGTGTACAAAGAAGTCACAACTGTCTCTGTGACAGTCCTAGGCACTGTAAACAACAAAATAGAGTCAGGGGAGCGGCCAGCACTTTTTTGAATATTCGTAAAAATAACCAATTATTTTGTGCATTCATGTTTGTTGACATTGGGGTTGCTGTAGTGCAGGGATTTAGAGAGATGGCATTGGTTTAAAGTTGAAGTGTGTAATTTTTTTCAATGTTAAAATACTTTCTACTTTGATTTCCCTTATTAATGTGAGACAACTATAAGTAAGCAATTTGTAGGTTGATTCCATTGAAAAGTGTAAAAATATTTGGCTGTCTGTTGCTTTTATCTGTTTCAGATTGCTCTCTTTGTTTAAGCATTTTGACCAGCCTGACAGAAAAACAATGCCACGAGTTTGGGGTGGAACGGCCTGCTTGAAAACAGTCAATCTTTTTGCAATCAGCCTACTTTTGGTGACATTAGTGGCACAGAAATGACACAATATATCTATAGGTTTGCAAAATCATTTATGGCACCTTAAACTGGAAGTAAAGTTTCTGTACAATATCGTCTAGGTTACTGTCGTAACCCCCGTTCCCTGATGGAGGTAACGAGATGTTGTGTCGGTGAAGTGAAACTAGGTGTCTCTCTTGAGAGCCTCAGTTGCCTCTGAGCTTTGAGAAAAGGCCAATGAGGACTGGCGAACAGAATTTGCATGTCGCTCCCCTGGACATACGGGTATAAAAGGGGGGAATCGTGCATCTGTTTAGTCAGGTTTTGTACTTAGGAGCCGAGAATAAGGTTCGGCCGTTACAGTGGTGTGGGGCAGAGGGTGCTGCCCAAGGGAGACGCGGGTCCGCCGACAGAGGGACAGTACCGTGGAAAATGCAACACAGGGGGTAATCATGATGACCGATACCTGTGGAGCACCTATTCCAGTACAAAGTAATTAGTACCCGTAGTGGGTCTGGTCGGGAATTCCTCGCGAATTCACCTGGGGGTAAAAGCGCACAGGTGCGCCTCAGAAGAGGGGAAAAGGCGCTATGCGCAAGCGGTACACCCGGTCAGCTTTCCCATGTTACTGAGTTGTATGTGCTCGGACCTGAAGAAACAGTTACGACTCAACCGTCGGAGGTTATCGGTGATCTCACAAAGGTAATGGGTGTTGCCCAGCCTGCTGCTCTGCCCATGACTGCTAGAGAGGCGCCGGTGCCCACGAGAATGCCACGCTCCTCATAGAGCATGCTCGAACCCACGTGCTCGCTGGACCCACAACCACTCGGCTCCGAAGCAACTAAACAGATGCACGATTCCCTCATTTTATACCCATATGGGGACATGCAAATTCTGTTTGCAAATTCTCATTGTCCTTTTCTCAAAGCTCAGAGGCAACTGAGGCTCTCAAGAGAGACCCCTAGTGTGTCTTCACCAACACAACGTCGAGTGAGTGACAGAAGGGGAACAGTAGATATAAACCATGCATCAAGGTTTTAAATTAGAACCTAATTTGAATTCATGACATCTAGGTGCAAGGGAAAGTTTTCCACACCAAATCCCCAAACGGCTGAGCAATTTGACCAGAACACTTTCTGCCAACTATTTTGATTGAGTCCAGACCTTGGAAACAGCAGGTTCAGGATGATGTGATGACATGCTCTGTGAAACAGGACAACTGAAGGTATCTCCCCTACAGCTTCAACAATGCAAGAAAAACACCTGTTCCTCTAACAATAGCCACCGGAGTGCCACACAGGCCCCTTCCATTAAACATGAATCTGTCTTTCACTGTACAAAAAGCATCTGGACATAAGATGCGCAAATCTCCATGGCCCGTTTCACAAGCTCAACATCATCAATAAAAGATCCACAGGAAAACAAAGGCCCTTGTTTGCTGTACCAAAGAAGTGAGGTCATCATTGTTCACCTCTCTTTCCTCCCTGCTGAACAAACAAACAAAAAAAAGCTTAAATCAACCTAAACTGGTTTACTGGCTGGTATGTTTGCTGGTTTTAGATGCATTTTGGGCTCATTGTCAGCTAGTCAAACTGGGAGACCAGCTAAAACCTGCAAATCAGCTTAGGTTGCTTTCCGTTTTGAGAGGAGTTCTGGATATTTGTCCGCTGGTCAGGCTGGGGAGACAATATAGGACCAGCTTGACCAGCGCATGAGACCAGCAACACCAGCCTAAACCAGCTTTAGCTGTTTGCTAGATATTGAGGGGTTTTGGACATTTGTCAGCTGGACAGGCTGGGAGGCCATGTAAGACTAGCTTGGCCAGGCTGGCAGATCAACTTAAAGACCAGCTAAGACTAGCTTGGCAAGGTGGGGAGATCAGCTATACTAGCCTAAACCAGCATAGACCAGTGAACCAATTTATGCTGTTTGCTGTTTTAAGAGGGGTTTTGGACATTTTTCAGCGGTTAGACTGAAATACCATTTAGGACCAGGTTGGCAAGGCTATAAGTCCAGCTAGACCAGCCTAAACAAGCTAAGACCAGAAAAACAGCTTAGGCTATTTGCTAGTTTTAGATGGATATAGAACACTTGTTAGTAGGCCATGCTGGAAGAATAGCTTGGCCAGGCTATGAGACCAGACAAAAAAAACAGCTACGACCAGCAAACCAGTCTTTTTTTTTTGCTGGGTATAAAGCCAAACAATTCCTGACTTTCTACTGTTGAAGCAATGCAGTTTAATAATAAAAGATGTCATGCACATATAAGATGTGGGGTACAAACGAAGAGATGATAAAGAAGCATAAATACAGCACAGAGAAACTTTTTCTCATTTTGAGAAAAGAAGAAATCGATTTTTTTTCCTACAGATGTTGAGGTGGAAAGACAGATGTATATAGAGGAAAGGTAATAAGTATGACACCAAAAATTTTAGAAAGAACAATGCCAGAATGTATTTCCGATTGCAACTGCAGGGGGTCTGGTGAGAGAGATATCTTGGAGTCTGCTGGTTGATTAAGCATGACTTCTTTAGCAAACCCAGGACAAATAAAAAAAAACAAACAAAAAAAAAACAAACGAGTATATTTTGCATAAAGAATTTATTCTGGAGGCAAAACACATATAAAAAAGCCTAAAAGAGCATTACCTGTATTTTGCAATAAAAAAACAAAAAAAAATACTTTTAGATCTACATATTTCATGCCATTTTCTTTCACTTCATTAAAATGCCATCAGTGGGGGAGTCTGAGATTATGTTGTTTTGTTTGAAGCTATAAAGCTTTAATGTGCCGAAAAGCAAAAACTGTTGGTAAGAGAATGGTTGGGAAAACAATATTAAATGTAATCACTGTAAAACACTTTTAATAATAAATAATGTTAAGGTTTAGTTTAGAGCTGTGACATTCTACCATTAACCCATTCTAGTGCAATTTGTTCTCGTTTACTCAGTAATGCATGCATGATTTTTAATTAATTAAGATTTAGAATTAACAAATCTACATAACACTCAGTGCCAAGCTGGTTAAAAATGGTGTTGGTTTAGAAACTCAAGTCATTGGACTGATGTTCTCAGTAAAACTATGGATCCTTCTTATTTTTCTCATGTTCATGGCATGTGATGTTTTTTTTGTTATTGCAGAAAACATGTAGGCCTTTATGACTTTATGACGTGTATGCCTTGGTAAGTATTTTCAATATCACCCTCAATGATATTATGATGCAATGGCACTGTGCTATTGAAAATATTAATTTGATGATTTAAACATAAAAATAGATAAAAAAAAAAGACTTAGGCCCTCATTTACTAGACGTATGCATCGTGTATACTGTACAAACATGGGCAAACTTTATAGCATGTGCAAAAAAAGTTTTGAGTTGATATACTTACTAACTTTGTCTTCTATGGATTCTTTTTTTCAGGTGCGCAAAATAGCACGTCTTGGCAATTTTTGCATTTCCCAAATATAAATATGCGATTTAGAGGTGTCCCTCCAAATGCACTCAGTAAAGGGCATAAAACGATTTATCCAGCATGAAAGTCATTTCAGAAAAGGAAACTGCAAATAAAAATGAATGAAAGGCTTTTGAATTAATAATAAATATAAATGTAAATAAAATAAAATGAAAAATTTAATTTACACTGTACAGCAGGCTGTCATTGTGGCAAAAAAGAGACTTTGAGAACAAAGAACACATAGAAAACCCAGTGATGACACATATTAATGTGAAATTAAATTATTTCTCATGACAAAACATTTTTATTCTGTTATTTTAGAACTCGATATCCAAACAAATAACATACTAATGATCATAGGAATTTTGAAAAATTTATGCCCAAATTACGACGTAAATTTATGTTTTAAAGATTGTTTAAAACTGCCGAAATATTATTAAATATTTTACGTGCCAGTTCTTTCCAGCACCCGAAGCCGACGTACATCGAACAGGTGTTGTCTTGATCCCGTAAAACGAGCAGGGAGTGCTGGTACTCTCCTGTGCAGCTTTCTGTGTCTCTCTCGTGACCAGCTACTGTAACTTTGCCATAGTAAAGATAATTGCAGTTTTAGTATACATCAGTGGTCCGATGGCTGAATGTATATTTTTATATAATTTTCTTCTTTGTGAATTATGCTCCACTTCGTACTGAAACATTTCAAGAGAAGAATATCATAGGCATGCATGTGTGTCCATATTTACATGTAGCTATTTGCACAGTTTTTTTAAGTAAATCACCTGCAAACCCCTGCGATGCGCACACACAATTTCATAGATTACACAAGCAAATTAGTACCCGTTATATGTGATCTTAGTAAATCACGGGCATACTGTATACAAGCTTAAACATTATATGTGGCTTGCTTGTATTTCATCTCACTGATACCTAATTCACTGTCCGTTAATAATGTAAAGAGGAAAATCAGCTGATTCATTTATAATTACTGTATAAGGCTGACATTACATGGAAAATTTCAGTTCAGGTTAGAGCCCATTTAAGTCAGCCAAGGTGAGCAATGTGTCAAAGACTCAGAACTACACGCAGTACCCTCTCTTACCTCTAAAGAATAAAAATAACTCACCAGTGGTAGAGGAGATGTTGACATCTATGCTGATCTCCGGTATCCCTCCATTTTTTAGTGAGGCCACACAGGTGTAAGTGCCAAAGTCTGTAAACTTGAGGTCGATGATGTCCAAGTTTGTGGTTCCTGGGGCAATATCTGGGTCAGTCTGTGTAATGACCATCCGCTCTGAGCTACGCAGCGGGCGACCATTTTTCAGCCAGCTGAACATCAGTTCCTCAGGCGGTGTGGCCTCCACCTGGCAGGATATCTTCACCTCTCTGCCGATCTGGATGTTGTCGTCATTATGATAGGGGTCTGGTGTGATCCAAAAACGCCCCTTCTTTAGAGCTGTGTGGACAGAATGAAAAGCAACTGATTTAACAAGAATGAAATATTCAGTTCAACTATATACTATAGAGTACTTATTTATGAAGACATTCATTTTTATCCTCAAAAAACAGCAGTTCACAAAAGTTTTGGCTTCAGAATCCAGATTTGTTACAACAGAGATATTTACCATACAAAATAAAAAAAAGATTTCCCTTAAAATCAAATATTGAAATGGTTTTCATGAACTGCAAAAAAATAAATAAATATATAAATAATGGAAAAAAATATATATATATATATATATATATATATATATATATATATATATATATATATATATATATATATATATATATATTATCATGACATTAGCTGAACATGAAAAGCTGAACAGGAAAATCGACAATTTTGGTTTCTAATATCTGCTGAATTGTATTGGTTTCATGCTCTCAGCAGTCAATAATTCACTGTACAAAACAAATTGTGAAAAGCACAAACTATGTTTATCCTTACTGCAAGTGAACCTGCATTTAATGTAACCTGGGTTGTATTTTCTTTTACCTTGTATATTTTTGTTCATGGTTTTCGAGGATGATGTCATGTCACACAACATGGATTTTCATAACAAAGTTGGGGAGGAGCATGTTCATTTAATCTGACAAATCACATCGCCAGAGTAAGCATATATTAACAGCTGCTTAAATCCATGCAGTGATAATTCTTCCGGCATTTGGCTCCGCCCACTTACCCACAACAAATCCATGCGACAGTTTTGCATGACACGCTTCCATTGCGATTAGCTTTTTTCACATGAATCAGAAACGATGTCACTGCAGGGTATATACATACTTCCACTACGGCTTTGAGGCTATTACTTTAGTATACCTTTGGCTCGAATAACACGTCTTACCTCTTTGGTATGGTCTATTTTCCAACAAGTCACAATGTAATGTACACAGAATTTATTTATCATCTTTTACCAACTGATTCGGCTACTCAGGACGCAATCTCTTTTGAGTTTATAGGCTCAAATGCAGTGCTGGTGTGGTTAATTCACCAGCTACCATCTCATTAGCATAAATGAGAATAATCATGTCACTGTATCACAAGAAATTAATTCTAAAAAGCTTTATATACTCCCAGCACAGATTCAAAAATACAAATAAAATTAACTGTATCTTAATGAATCTCTTATTAAACTCCCAAAAATGTTAAATGCAGTAAAAATGTATAAATCTAGAATGCGGAGGGGCGTTCCATCTGCCAGGGGTCGAAGGACTTGCTCCGGGATAAGGCCAAGCCAGATGTGGCAGTTCGAGACAGAGAGAGCCACATGCAAATGTCATGTGTGTTTATGTTTGTGTCTTTTTAAGTTTTCATTAAACATTATTTTGATGGTACATCTGGTTCCCGCCTCCTCCTTGCCCATTTTATACCCTGATACACAGATGTATATCTGAGTTGGTTTGGCTTCATTGTGTAAAATACACAGATTTAAATGAACATTCTACTGAAAATCAAATATTAATGACCACACCCAGTTTTATGATAATGTCAGGAGCATATGATGAGATGAAATATCAGATAGAGAGATGACAGAAGTGTCTCTGTTTATAAAAGTGTCCATAGCGCGAGCGATTAGACATGATCTTCCATACCCTTCTTCTCATTCTGGAACTGCAGAGGTGTGTGAGAGAGCGGAGCTGGCTGCCGATGATTTTCTCAGCACATGTGCTATTTTACTTGCAATACTGCAGATCTGACCCAAACAGACACGGAGAATAACAATGAGAATTTATTTTTTTATTTCGATTATTATTATAGTTATTTATGACCTTTTTAGTCTATGACCAGTAGCAGTGAATATGCTGGATTCAGTGGCATTATGCCTTCCTTAAAGTTGTCAGAATGTAAATTAGAGTTCTGAGTCGCCTACAAAGCATACAGTATGATCAAACATTTAACTTGAATGAAGACTTTGATTTCAGTAGATCTTGCTCATATTTCAATGGCACTGTCTTTCTTTAATTCTCATATTTCCTCACCGAAGCAGACCTGGCATCCAGGCCGCCTCCACACAGGCCACTGCTTTGCTGTAATCCTGTCATACCGCCTCCTATAACCGCTATACATAGGTCCACTCATTGTATTTTTTCGCCCAGAGCAGTCCCTATAGCGTGAGGCTGCCTCCACAAATGTGCGCTACTCCAGCTTCATGCCACTTGAGCTCTGTTACAGCTTTAATTGAAAAATGATTCCAACGCACTCCAGCGTTTCTACCCGGTTCTCCCACACAAGTGATTCCTGTCAGTCTGATTACCTCACCGTGCAGCTCGTTTAGGGTGTGTTCCATTCCTTGATCGTTCCCATGCCCTATTCCCTTCGAAGACTTTACCACCAACCGTGAGATATCTGGAGGGCTAAGATAAACAAAAAAAAATTCGGAACTCACTTTTAAGCCTTTATTATCAGAAATTCCGTTTGAAGTTATCTTCCAACATGACTATCATGATTTTTCGCACTTCAAAGTGCCCTTTGGGGTGTGATTTATTCCTTTTGGAACACAGGGGAAATCATGAAACAAGTGGACATCCTTTCAAAGACCACTACTCTAATTACAAACATCTTTCCAAACCATTGCAGACATTTTAATGTGAACTCGCTGCCGCAGCAGCATCCGCTCTGTCCATGCTACAGCTCATTACGGCTATATACTGCTTCTGTCTGATCAGTCATGAGCCGAATTCGGCTACACAAGCGGGGGGTTGTACTCCACATCACATCCTCACAAAATTTCTGTCGAATTTATTACAGGTTATCAATACAAATAAGCCCATATAGTATCTATTAAATCCAATTCTCAGAAATAAACTCCAAATAATTTTGCATGTCCTCGTCAAAACGAGACGAGTCACCCTGTGCCAATAATACAGAGTTAACTGAATTACTCGCATTATGTTGGAGAACAGACTACAAAGCTCCAAACCATGTGCTTGTGTTAAATAAATATCAGACTATGGTTTTTAATCTTGGTACTTTCAGGTGCCTTCTAATTTAATGACAATCACAACTTTACTTATGCACATACAAGCTGGCTCAACTATTGATCTGTTAACCCAATCACCAACGCCATTTAATGCTAGGAGTTTCTGCAAATGCATGTTTTACATATTACTGTTTACATTATCCATAAATGTTATATTATCCATAAACCCATCCCTCTAGGAAGCAGCAAGAAGTGGTAGCCCTGGTTCCAATGTTTCCAATAATGCACACCCACTATCAGAGTGCTGGGCAAAGCCGTTATCTCAGCAGATAGCAGATGCTAGCCCAATCTTGAGCCCTGGCTATCTGCAACGTTAGCTGTGGACCAATGCGATCTATGTCCAACCGCTTCATGTTCCGTCAGCCACATTCACTAATGGCTCTAATACCAACCCACTGCAGCCTCAGCATTTTACAATGCTTCTTTCGTCTATGCCTCACTGAAGCCGTAACAGGTCCCGACTTTGTAACTGCAAGTCCCTTTCTCCTCTAGCTCATACCTACTACCCTTGTACCTCACCGCAAATGCTCTCCTCGGGTAGTGCACTCAAGCTTGGCGTCACTGCAACCACGGCGCCCCTGCTATTGGCTCAATACATCTCCGAAGCAGCATAAATGCGCCATTCATGTACCGCAACCACAGCATGTCTTTCAGGTCATGCATCTAAGCTTCCATTCAGCCTGTTTGTTTAGCATACAGAGTTCTTTTAAAATGCAGCATATATCTCTTCCACAAGAATCACGTGCTCTACTGTCGAATGCTGTGTGGGACCAGGTCTGTGGATTCAGCCAATCGCAGCACTGAGCGAGCTCAGTAAAATACAGCATAAACCATTCTCACATGAATCATATGCTCTCCCATTGAACGCAGAGCGGTCCCGTGTTCAAGGATTCAGCCAGTCCATATCGCAAAGAGGGGTAGGTCTCTTGTTTTAAAACAACTTTAATCCCTTCATTTGAATGCAGCATGGGCTCTCTCATTTGAATGCAGCGAGAGTCACCACATCCAAGCCGTGGGCTCTCCCGTTCGGATCACTGTAAAGGCTCTTCCGTTCAAACGTAGCACGGGATCTGCCGTTCAAATCGCAGTATGGGCTTTCCTGTAAAAATACAGAGTGCTTCAACACATCAAGGCCGTGGGCTCTCCCGTTCTAATTGCAGTGAGGGTTCTTCTGTTCATATGCGGGAGGATCCCCATTCGAATGCAGGCTGGGCTTACCCGTTCAAGTCACCATGCGAACCTTGCACAGTAGGATGTAGGATACGAAGCCAAATAAATTTTTTACGTGAATCAGAATGAGAAGAGGACAACCTACTGAATTCCGTCAATCTCTCCCATGTTAAATCCCCACGCGACCTGCTCTTTGCAGACGACTAAAAAAGAAAAGAAAAGAAAACAGCCACATCTGTACACATGGAGGGCCCTCCAGAAGCCTTCTCATTCATACTGCTGTGAAGGCCAAGCTGTGTGAGCTAACTCGCATTTACTTGTGTCATGGGCTCTTCCATTTGTACTGCTGTGAGGATTCCCCAGTTTGAATCCAGTGAGGGTTCCCGTTCGATCGCAGGATGGGCCCGGCTGCCGCTCGTACAGGTGAACCCATACTGGGATTGCACGCCTCTGGTGGCAGGGACCTGTTCTCGCCATGGGCAGACCTGCCCGGGCAGTGGGAGTTTTACCCCCTTCTTCCAGAGGGGATGGAGGGTGGCCTTCCAGCCACGGGTGTTGCGGAATCCTCCCGTGAGAGCTAATTTACCTGCAGCAGCAACCGCCACTGTTCCTGCAATGTTTCCACCAATTTTCACTCTACTCATCCTCTACCTATCCTGTAGCTCTCAGTTTCCTATCCCACGAGCAGATCCTAGCGTGAGGCTGTCTCCGCAAGTGGCAACTGCTTGTTCTATCATCTGTGGCCCTTCTGCCCCTATCACAAACAGGCTGAGCATACACCCCCCCCCCCATACCATTTCAGGTCTCATTCATTTTAGGGGGTAGGAGAGGCATCGTAGTGACTATCATTCAGCATCTCAATACTCCTACCAAAACACATTGCTTTCCGTGTTTCACGAGGCTCCGACACTAGGGACTCGCTGCCTGGTCTTGGCTTCTTGTGTGGAGTATTCCAGCTCGGGTCAAGTCTCGAGCCTCGAGCCCTCCTCCAGGGACAGCGAGCCAAACACGTTTATACTATTACACTACAGGATTACATTAACTTGCAAACTACTGAACAATCCACGTTTGCATCTACTGTACCTTATTTGGCTAGCTTCTACTAAGTAATAGATTAATTTTCACCTAAACAAAACCCTAGAAAGATTCATTGGATTTTCATCCAGCCTATTTATTTTGCTATCATATAACAATATTATTGATATTTGCCAACTTGTGCTTTATTATTTGCATTTAGCATTATTTTTTCCCTGCTGTCCATCACCCTATCAGAACAGACCTACCAGTTAAGAACCACTGTTATAAAACTACATTAGTTTGCTCACTGAGCAGTTACATACTGGAAATAAATGTACCATAACATATTTAGGGACTTGTCATAGCATATTTATATTAATATTTTCATACAAAACGTATACTGCATGATTAATGATGCATTAAATAGTGTGTCAGTTTATACAATATATCTAAAAAGTCTTTGCTTAATGCAAATTCAAAGCAGTTTACTGTATAATTATTTTTACAGAAGTCATCCACACAACTACATTTTAAGTCCTTATCATTGTGTCAAGCCAAATGACATAAAAAAGATAAAAGAAAACATACCAAAAGAAATATGGTATATTAAAAAATTGAGGTGAGTGACTACCATATTAGTCTGCTAATGTGAATAAAGCAAAAATAAAGCTTGATCTTAAAATACACCACCTCACTATCATCATAAATAAGGTGAGAAATAAAAAGAGGTCCCATCAGGACAAGGACTATGAGAAAAAAAAGGTTTTATTTAGATTAAGAATTTGTCAGAGAGTCATGTCTTTCTCTGTTCTATACTGAACAGAAGAATTATTTCACACTAACCCAATGCTTTGACATTGACATAGAAAAGAACTATGAAGAAATATGACTCAACATTGTCATATACAACATTGGAAGTGATGTAAGAACACTGGAACTTGACACATATTTTCCACACATCCACCACTCCAAACACACTTCGGAATATAAAGCATATTAACAAGAAAAAAATATATATATTTCTTTTAGCTATCATGCTCACTGCGTCTCACATTTAAAATACCTCAAAATAAAAGCCAACCCTGCCTGAAAATCAGCTATTTTAGGTTATTTACAAGTTAAACTACAGAGTAGATAAATCAGAACAACTCTCAACTGTTATCAACTATTTACTATTTACCTTCTTACACATTATTCCACAGGAAAAAGAAGGTACTGTACAGTATGTGTTTTTGTATATTTCATCAAAAAGTAATGACTTGTTCCGCCTCTGAAAGGACTTTCCTTTTCGTCAGACGTCAAACTCTTCTTTTCCAACCACCATAAAGAGACCACTTTTCATGATCCAATCCATACCTGATGGATAAAATCAAGTCCTGCTCTACATGCTTTTCTCATTGAATATCCTGTTTCACTCGGAAAATCATCACATTATGGAACTAACATTGGAACATTATGGAACATTTCATTTGGACTTAATCAAAAAGGTTTGAATGTAAGTAAATATTTTGCATTACAAATCATCATCTTAAATGCTGTTACCAAAAAACTCATAAATACCAAACTCTGTTTGTTTTGACATTCAATGCCACTCATTATTCTATCCTCAATAGTACACAGGCAGAGACACTTTTGACACAAATGTCTTCCTCTCTTGTGGGGTCCGAAGCCCCAGAGCCTAAATGAAACACTTCCCCAATCTCATTTCCAAGTAATTTCTGTAAATACTGTGTATCTGGCCCTAATTATTTATCAGTCCCTCAATTATTTAAAAACATTTGATGAGATCTTGTCAACCAATTTATTTACATCTATGCTGCACATTTTACAAGCTGTTACAATCTAGTGTGTTAAGAGAGGATGTTTCAAGGTTGACTATGAGGTTTTGATACTGACACAGACAATGTGAATATTTCGAGATTGAAGATAATGAAGAGCTGTAACTTTGCAGATTAACTGCATACAAGTATCAGCTAGGCCGGCCTTGTCTCATTGGTCAATTTGCGACTTAATCAATAGCGTAATATTGTAGTGGGATAGCTGTGCTTGCAGGGTGTTAATGCTCTGGAGTCCAGTTCATTCACATGAGTTCTGTCATTATTAAAGTGCACTGCAGGTAAGCAATTACCAAGAGACAAGCTGTGTAATCTTTTTAGCACATTTAAAGTCAGGCTGCAACACGCCTGCCATTTGAAGATTATTTGTTACCCCACTGTAATAGTATTTCTTGAAATTAAAAGCTTTTTTTTTTTAATGGAAATCCAAACTTTTGCTTCAACTTTTAATGAGCTTTCCCAACAGAAGAATATATCAAGGCATTCCTAAGAGACAACATAATGCATGCTCACAACAATTTGCATCTGTATTTAGTAACTGTTTTGTTCATCTTAAGAAGTGTTTGGGAAAGAATTAAGAATTCCTCTTGAGTTACTGTAATGCTTTATGCATGGCATGCACACAATAATTATACATTTTCAATGCTCAGACTAAGACTTGTCCTTTTTGGCATAATTTATATGCAGGAGAATATTGATAAATGCATTTCAGGCGCTAACATTTTGGATGGGTCTTTTGTTTGAGTGATATTAGAATTTGTTAGCTGTTTCTTCATCTCAGTATCCATCACATATCATTGTCAATACTCCCTTGTTGCATAATATGTGAATCAATAATAGTTTTGACTATCCCTGTATTTGCGATTTCATTAAAAATGTATTTAAAAGTATTGTACTGATGAACATGTAGCACTGTACATAATCATAGGACTAATAATGGTATCTTTTAAGTATTTTTTTCTCTTCCATGGTCAAAGTTAAGCAAATTGTACCAAGTGCTGAATATTTCAGAAAAGGGGTTTCATTAGGAAATGGAACAATTTTATTTGTCACATAACAGTCATTGCATTACATTTATTCTTTCATAACAAAAAAAATAAACGATTATCAATGGCCTGGGCAGGAACAAGCAACCAGACAATCAAGATGTCAATTCAAATTCTACTGTATATTAGTTTGAATAGACACTGAAACATACAATATCAATGCATTTACAGCATCTAATACATCAACACTTTACATCCCTTGAGGTACACAGAATAATAATTTTGTGAAATGTATAGATTGATTTTATTCTATTTACAATAAATGTGATTAATTAATTATGATAAATGCCATCACTTTTATGTAATGCAGTAAACACATTTACTTACAATAATATTAGGCTATTATTAGTTACTCCATCATATATTGATAAACTGGTTTTCTGATAAAATGTCCCTAAAGTTTTACATAAGTGAAAGGGTTTAAATTTCAGGATGCTGTTAATGTGTTGATATTATACATTTTGTACAATATATGTCATTTGATGTCTATAACTAAATGTGCAAAGTTGTAGGGTACAATGGGGCTAAAAAGGCACCCCTTAAGGAAATGTTGCTTTTTTCTGGACACAAAATATATCAAGGTCAAACAATACTTATTTTTATTAAATATTGATGGAGCATGGTAATTTGTGTGATAATAAACAATGACAGAAGGTTATTTTAATTTTAAAAAATAAAATAAAAACATATTTGGGGTAAAAGGCTCCCTCAAATGGGGTAAAAGGCCCCTTGGGGTTTAACGTGATACCGTGTAGATACCGGGGCTTACTTAAAATAACCATTTCAGAAAAAGTCAGCAATTTCCTGATAATTTCAAACACATATGGCATTTTATTACATCTCAAGTATTCTATAAACAAACTAACCTCTATTATGATTGGATGAGTCAATGTGAGCCCACATTGAATATTTTTCATTTCAAACCTATTCCCCCACAATGTGTTTAATATGGGCCTTTAGGCCCTGTAACAGGGGGTCTTTTTTTACCCCAAACACCATCAATTTAATTATTAAGTTATTAAGTAAAAATAAGTTATTGAAATTTTTTTGATTTAATGACCTTAAACAAAAGGGTAAATGGTAAGTAAGTATTTTGTCTCAAAAGAAATGTTAATTTCAGGGATTTTCATTAGCTACATAAATTTGTAACATTTAACAAAATTATAAAAATGAGATCAAATTAGCCTCAAAATCAACTTTCAAGATCTCATGGAACAGGAACATTTTCCAGTATATAGTGACAAACAGGTGTTTAGGAATGTACTGTGGTAGGTTTTGTTGTTATTTAGTGTTTAGGGAGAAAATAAAATCAATGAAGCATTTACCCCGTGGAGCCTTTAGCCCCGTTGTACCCAACAAATATCTATGAATACAATTGAGATCACCTTACCACCACCAGAACAATATATTGCATGATGCACACTGCAAATGTCTAATTTTCCCTTATATTCCAGGGAGTAGTGCAATCAATATAAAGCTCTATCAAAAAGAGCCCTGCCTTTAGAGGAAGAAAGACATGTTTGAATCCAAATCTTATTAGTTATTAGTTCTAAATCATGTAACTGCAAAAGTCTGCTAATAGTCAACAGATCATGCTCATCAAAAGCTATTGACTTCTCTAATGCCCATTTTGCTGTGTTGTGGAGGAATAAATCAAGTTAAGCAATGTACAAGACAGGACATTTCTGCTATTGTAATTATCATTGCAATCCCACCTAATTTGAAAACAGCTTTAGAGGCCAAGCTGTATTTGGTTATTACCCAATGGAATTGACTGAAATCAATACACAACTAGAAAAAAATTTAAAAAATGTGACCTCATATTCACAATATTCATGTACTGCATAGCTACAGACAACAAAATGTGTGCACAGCAATTCAACTGAGAAAAACATTATTCACTAAGGATAAATTGTGCCTGCTAATAACGTAGTTTATATGCATGCACTGTCTGTGTTGTTTTTTTGCGGCCGATTCACTAGGAATTATGGAACCAGGAAATCAAGGAAATATGCAAATCAGATATTTAGTCCTAATGCATTTTGAATGTCGCAATTCCCAATCATGCAAATTGGTTGACTTTCTTTCTTTCATGGAACATGGTACATTTTTTGTAAAGTCTTCACAGGGTTTACTTGTCATACTGTAAGTGAACAGTGACTGAATCCCCCTTTTCTGTCAGGCTCGAAAAAGGACAAAAAACACACCACAAAACCACAGTAAAAGTTATCAATACAACTCAAGCACTGTATAAAAAGTCTTCTCAAGTGATTTGATAGTCATTATGAGTGGCGAAGAGAACTAATGAGGTTTGATGCAACCATTGTAGCCACCATATTCGATTTTAACGCTTTATTAATACAATTTAATTTCAGAGTGAATAATTACTTAAATGTGTTTGGTTTAGTGATCATTTTGCTTCAGAAGACTTGGTCAAAGTTTTGTTTCTGAAAGATCCGGTACCCAAGGATCGGCCACGTTATGCCAACTCAATTTACAAGCCCCATCTCCTATCACACATTTTTGGCATTGGCTCCAGCGTTTTTACCTTCCTCTGTGGTGTGACCTGAAGTGCTTTGCATCAGCAGCATGGGAGACTCAGGTTCAGATCCCATGTTGAAACCAGGAAATAATTGCGTTTGCATAATCAATGATGAGTGTGATTCTGAGGTCGCTTTTTTTCCTCTAACATTAAATGTTTACTCCAGTGATGGTTAGGTTTAACTTGGGGTTTGGGTTAGGGGGGGTACAGTTTATAAAATGTGCATTCCTCTTCACTGTATTGCAGCCTGTCCAGCTGAAAATAACTTGCTTCTCCATGGATATTTCTCCCGGAAAATGGAGCTCCCACATGCCCATATACCCAACGACATTTACCGCCTTGGCCACTGGGGTCAGAGTTTTGTATTTTGGTGAGCACAGACAAATTTTAGTTAAAGAAAAGTCAACCTGTTTCCCATTTCACTGTGAGATCAGTCTGGAATTACAGTGCATAAAAGTGACACAACTATTAAGATTTCAAAAATTACTCAGGCAGAACATATCAGAAATAAGACAAATTTTGGTGGCCAGGGCTGAGGGACTGCAGGACCTAGCATCTCTACATGCCTGTTTTGATTGCTTGGTGGAAAGTGGCCCAAACGGGAGATGATATCTCATCTGTTAATAAATAAAAAGCAGTCTCTTTAGCAGTGTGCAGCCTCAGTAATACCCTCCCTTCTATCACCACTCCTGCAACACCCCCCTCCAGCTACTAAATATCTTATAAAGCACGACTCTGGTTATTTTGCAGTTATCTGCAGAGCAGACTCTGCAATGTTCAGCATAATCTGCTGAAGAGGCTCCGTGCTCATACTGACAAGGCTCAATATTTGACTGATAACCGGGGAAAGGTGGGGTGTGTTTTATTGATGATGATGCTAGCAGGTGGGGGAAAGAGCTGTCAGAAAAGGCCTTACTCAGGGATGACTATCTAGTCACTCCCACCTGGGTGTTGACTGACGCCCCATTACGGCTCTCTCATCAGACCAAAAAGCAATCCTTGTTCTATGTAATGGCTGAGCAAGCTTTTCGAAGAAATATGTTATTTTGCAACAGAGTAGACAGCTAAGGCTTGTATTTTAAATTAAATATGAAAATATTATTGCATTTCAAGAATTATGCTTATAATATTTGCTACATCCACCTTCCTGGTTCATCTTCTCCACATAATCCCTTCTGAAAAAAGCTGCTTAGACCAGAATGAGCATAAGTACCAGTTCCAAAAGTGCCAGCCGAGTGGGTTAATGCTGGTTAGTGCTAGTCTAGTACTGGTTTATCTGGTGGACAAGAATAGTTATGTTAAACCATCATTGTGTTTCTTATGAAGCTGGTTAACCAAGAGAGCATTCCTGGGTAAAGAAATAGTTGAACCCCCAAACATGAAAATTCTGTCATCATTTACTCACCCTCATATTGTTGTAAACTCATATGACTTTCTTTCATTTGTGGTTCACAAAATTAGATATTTAAAAAAATTATGTGATCCCTGATTTCCATATAATAGCTGTTGACACTGACTCACTTTAAAGCTTTAAAAAGGACCCAAAAGTGTCATAAAGGTAGTCCATACGACTCAAGTCTTCTGAAGTAATACGGCAGGTTTTGGTAAGAAACAATGCAACTATCATATCTTCCTTGTCTTTGTCTAGACTTTTATGTTGAAATTCTTTCCTGTGTTAGTTTTGTAGTCCCTTTGTAGTTTTTTTTCATGTTTGATTCTCCCAAGGCAAGGCAAGGCAAGGCAAGGCAAGGCAAGGCAAGGCAAGTTTATTTATATAGCACATTTCATACACAATGGTAATTCAAAGTGCTTTACATAGAAGAGATTAAAATAAGAATAAAAAAAATAAGAATAATTGAAACAGTTTAGAATATAAAATAAAATAAAATAAAATACCGTACAAACAGTCGGACACACAGTGCTCATTCAGTAAATGCACAGCTAAACAGATGTGTTTTGAGTCTGGATTTGAATGTGACTACTGTAGGAGCACATCTGATCTCTCCCAGATTGTTCCATGTTTTCTGTTGTGTATTTAGCCCTTGTTTAGCAGGGTTTTCATTTTATTCGAGTTAGTTTGTTTATTTTTATGTTAATAAAGCTGCGTTTAGATCCTCATTCCTCGCCTGCCTCGTCACAGAAAGACTAACCTAAGATGGATCTAGGGGCTGTCAGAATTCTCCTCCTCGAGCAAGGGGACCGTCCAGTTGAGGATCACATCTGAGAGTTTTTAGAGCTGGCAAATTTGGTGCACTATCCAGACCGCTCTATGGTGGTTTTCTTCAGGGCGGGTCTCAGTAATGCACTAAAGGAGCTTATGCCTCCAGCGGATCCTCAATGGACACCATCGAGTTCATGGAGAAGGCTCTGTGAGTTAGCGGCTCACCATTCACTGTGGGTGTGGATGAAGAGGGCTTTAAATCTCCTCCCACAGTGGTTGCCCCCCAGCCATCCACGGCTCGTCCCTCCAAGCCTCCCAAGGCCAACGAGCCAATGCCCACGCTTGCCATGGCCAACGAGCCAACGCCCTAGCCTGCCACGGCCAACGAGCTAGAAGCCTCGTCCATCCCAGAGCCAGCGTTGACAGTGTCGTCCGTCCCAGAGCAAGCGTTGCCAACTTCGGCCATCCGGAGGAGGAGGAAAAGAAGAAAGGCTTCTGTTCCCCAGTTTCTGCCTGTACTCCCTTCCACGGCTCCACCCTCCATGGCTCCACCTTCCGTGGCTCTGCCCGCTCCCCAGATACTCCTCCTTCTGCGGTTCCGTCTGGATCTGCTCTGGTCTCCTTGGTCTCCTGGTTGTCCACCTGATCTGCTTTGGTCTCCTGGTCTTTGCATGTATTGTTTATGCTCTGTGATTGATTCCCAGTGTTTCGGTTTAAAAAAATTTCTGAGTTTGTTTATTTTTATGTTAATAAAGCTGCGTTTAGATACTCATTCCTCACATGCCTCATCACAGCAACATTTAATATAGTTAAAGTGAAAATATTGACTTCCGCCATAGCTCTCTAGTGTGCATTATAGGACTGCATCTCAGCCATACCTGTCAACATTTGGGTAAATCCAGGAGACATTGATTCAACTTCCTGCATCTACTACCTGTCTACTAATATATCAACAGCGCAACTTGGTTGTAGGTTGCCAGGTTGAGGTCACAATTGGGTTGAAATTTGTATGATGTGTCGATTGTGTGAGTAGGATGCTTTTCATTCAAGATCTGGCAACTGAACAACCTGGCAACTGGACAACCTATATTGATGTGATTATTAATATAACGATGTTTGGGCCATACAAATTACGGGAGTTTCCCGGGAGAAATAACAAAACGGGAGGGGGCGCAAGATGGGTGTGAAATACGGGAGACTCCCGGGAAAAACGAGAGTGTAGACAGGTATGATCTCGGTCCGGTTCGGGCCAGTTTTTCGAATATGTCTTCGAGTTAGGGTAGGGTTCAGAATTGTAATTAATGAAAAAAGAAATAGGCCTACCAAACTTGTTTCATGAATGCACTCTCATTTACAGACAATTGAGGGGACAAGTTAGGGACCGTTCACACTGAACTTGTTTTTGCACGTGTCTGTGCTGGAGGGACATCTTTGATCGTTGCACCGCATCTTGCTGTTTCTTCAGAGTCTCTTGCAGAACCAGTTCATCTCGAGGCGCATGTGTTCTGTTTAATTTATTGTGCTGCCTCTAGCTTCGTCTAGATGTTTAAGGCTACAAAGAGGACTTAACGTGACTGTTTACGCATGATTTCTGATTGTTCTGAACAAGGGAAAGTTTTGGCCCTTGATATACTGTAAGCCAAGGTTTTTTTAACCCTTTTTCTGTAGTGTGCTGAGTAAAAACTTTGTAAAAAAAGCCTTGTAAAAACTGTATGTTTACTGTTACTATACTGTTCCTTATGTTGCCTACAATGCTTAAATAAAATACAGTCTATTGCAACAAATGTACTTTCTTGGAGAAGATATATGGTGGTACCAGTTGGGTCAGAATGGTCTCAGGTACAGGTCGGGTTTGGGCTTAATTTTAAAGCCCTTGCAAACATTTAGTGTGCATTCATGACTACCTGGCGGAAGTTCTGCCTTCACATGTGAAGTTGCACTCTTTTCGCAAGGATTAAGCACAAGCCACTGTGAACCAGATTCTTTCATGTACACATGAAAGTGCAAAGGAGAGCAGAAGTCAAGATTTTCACAGTAAAATAACTTGGTGTATCTGTCTCTTGCTCTCCTCACCAAAGTGGTGGAGAATGTGGGTACATTTGTGGGGAGAGAGAGTGCAGTTAGGCAACAATGATGACATCATGCACCCTCCTACTCGGCGGTTTTCTGGAGAACCCAGGGACGGAGACTTCACTGGGATGACCCCATAACCGGCAAAAAGATAAGTGCTGCATTTATATTTGCCATTTACCCTGTGGTCATCTTAAACTTCTAAAAGTCTTCTCTGTCCTGGAGAGGTATCAGCTGACATGCCCACTCCGACTGCATGGAACTTAGTGAAGGATGTTGCAGTGGTGGTGGTGTAGTGGTCTAAAGCACATATCTGTTAATCAGAAGGTCACTGGTTTGAGCCCCACAGCCACCAACATTGTGTCCTTGAGCAAGGCATTTAACTCCAGGTTGCTCCAGGGGGATTGTCCCTGTAATAAGTAATAAATAAGGATAAAAGCGTCTGCCAAATGCATAAATGTAATGTAAATGTAATGTTGCAGGACCGACTGTGCTGGAGGCATGTCCAGCTCTGAACCCCAGCAAAGGAGGGTTGCGAGTGGAGATGTGAATGGGGCGATGCTTAAGGGGTGGTATCAGCCCCGTCCTTTGGATTAGCTTCTCTTCCTAGGCAAAAGGGGCACAATGACTATTACCCATTTGGCGGTGTGTGATGAGGTGCATCTAAAGTCATTGAAGAGCCTCATCACCGCTGCTTTTAAGAACGCCTCTCTTTGACTGGTCTCTAACCACTGGCATCTTTTACATAGCCCACTCACCGCGAGGATGCAAGATTCCCCTTTTTTTCTGGAACATTTCCCTATGGACACTTTGATTCCCCCTTTTCTATTTATTATTTCAAATAAATTCCTCTCTGAGGCCTTATGTCACACCTTCTGTGTCTGTCTTTTGCTCACCCCACCTTCGTGGTGGAGAATGCAGGAACTTTGTGGGCATAGGCGGCGCAGTTCTGCACCAACAGTGATGCCACTCGCCCTTGTGGTGGAAATTCTCCACATGTGAGTGGAGCCTCATCACCACTGACACTATAATGCAGAGCACACCTCTCCCTAGGGAGCCGGCTTCTATCTCCTTGTGTGAACACACTGGTGGCCTTCGCAGGTCCAGGAGCATGGATGAAAATAAGATTCCCTTTCAAACTGTTCTGAGACCACATAACTGTAGGTTAAGTCATCCACTAATTAGGAAGAATGGGAGCAAAGGAGTATTCTATACCTTACCTATACAGTCAAATGCATTCACTCCTAACATCCGGTAAATTCAGGCTGCAGATAATGATTGCAACACATAACATTGTTGGCAGACATGGGAAAAACATATTTTTCCCATTGCAGGAGAAAAGGTCATATTTCAAATGACCAGTACAGTTGCTATCATAAAGCTTTTGTACAAGTAGCCAGCAGAGTGTGTTGGGATTACCCAACTTCCGATTCCTTTGCTTATTTTGCCCAACAAATGAGACTCTGCCATCTGTGCAGCAAAGAAGCTGTGCAGATCAAGCTTGCAACATCCCCTCTGAAAATCTTATATTATAAAACCATACTCTATCTATCGAGCTAGAGAATGGGCTTATAGTTGCTATTTTCTGCACAACAGTGTTGTTTCCATCCATACAAAAAACATATAACAACCTAAATGGCTAACACAAAAGCCAGTTTTGGCCAGACGTGAGCCATGAAGTTGTGGCAAGAATATTGCAACATTAATGCTTTCCACATGATGTACTACAAAAAGAGTAGCTCCACTCGAAAGGTGGCTGATATATCAAGCAAGCATCAAAGCAACAAGGGAAAAGGTATTGTGGAAAGTATATTTTGTGAGTCATTTAATGAATTGAAAATGCCCTACAGTTTTAGAAAGGCTTTGGATCGTTAGGTTCACAAACCAAAAAAGGCAATCAGACAAAATAATTGCATGTAAGTCGTAAAAAATGTCTCTTTAGTCGCTCTGGAGTCTTTTTTCTGCATTGTGATTATGGAAAAGCAATCAGAACCAAAGGAAAAAAAGAAAAAAGAGCCATCAGAGGATCAGTATGTATGAGTAAACATCATCTTATAATGAAAATGAAGGATAAATTAATGGTGTTTTAATGTTCCAATGAATAATGGTGATTTAGACTCAAAAAGTTTCTAATGCTTGGCTTAAATTAACTGCTATCAAATGTAGCTTTTCTAAGATATTAAAGAGAAAATGTACTGTACAGTCAGCAGGACATAATCACAAAATATACCTATATACACACAATATAAATATAATGTGTTGGGGGTTTATTTTGTGATAAAGTAAAAACTGAATGTACATTATTTCATTATGTGAGAAGTAGGGTTGCGAGGTATACCGGTACTAACGAAATATCGCAATACCAAACATTTGAAATGTTACGATATCATCTTGTTCATTTCAGTACCATATTAAAGAATGCTGCCATTAGCAAAATGTAATGTAATGTGAAAGTTTTGAGATGAAATCAAAGACCATTTGAAAATATTAATAAAAAAGCTTCTATATGGCCAAGTATGATCAGTAAACTGGAGAAGGATGTCATTTAATGAAATAATATACAGTCACATGCGCTTTCTGCCACATTATGAATAAGAGGCGCCTCTCTGCCCTGTCATCTCCTTCACACACACAGGCATGCACACGAACACACACAAACACAACACACAACTAACGCTTGATTTTCATACAGTGTGCCCAATAGTATCCATCTGCAGAGCCACACAGCAGTGTGTTTAGTGTACAAATGTCTAAACTCTTTCTCCATTGCAGTTTGGAGATTTCAGCTCACGTGTCGCAGAAAGCTTGATATAACGAACCCTTCACAAACAGGAAGATCTTTAAAAATAAAAGTCCTGCTGAAATGAGAGCTCTATTCAACAGATTGCATGAAATTGAAGACATTATGACAGAAAAATATTACTACTGTATAATAGTATAACAATCAAAGCAGTCACAATAATACTCATAGCAACAATAATATAATATTAAATGGTTATATTAATAGTATTATTATCTGTAAGCAATATCACTTAAGCAAGTGAACTGAATATCAGCATGTTGTGATTCAGCCATGACAGCCAAAACATCTGTAATGCATCTTTTTTTCTACCAAAAATAATTAAAATGATATATATAAATGATATATATATACGAGCCCATTCTACGAGCCCATTCTACCAGGGGTGTTGCGGCTTCTTGGGCGTTGTCCCACGGCGCCTCTCTAGCAGACATATGTAGCGCCGCGGGCTGGGCAACACCTAACACCTTTGCAAGGTTCTATAACCTCAGGGTTGAGCCAGTTTCGTCCCGTGTGTTATCAGGTGACACAAACAGGTAAGTTCGGGTCAGCTGGTCGGGTGTATCGCTTGTGCATAGCGCCTTTCCCCTCCCTTGAGACGAAGACATGCGCTCTTTCCCCAGTTGCGTTTGCAAGAAGTGTGAACCCTGGACGTTCTTCCTCCCTAGCATAGTGGCCGTCGAGTCTTCGGGGAGGCTCGCTGCCGCCCCAGTACAGGCGTCACCCAGGCCCCCGTACTGAGGTAAGTGCTCCACATGTGCTGGTTGTCCCCCAAGGCAACCCTGTGTGATGTATATTCCGTAAAATGGTAACGGTAAACCGCGTCTTCCTTGGGCAGAGGGCCCTCTGTCCTTGGTCGCCGTGTCTGTAGTAACTTCCCCCCCTTGGGTAGGATCTACCACGACGCTGCTCCCCTCGATGTGCTTCCACTCCTAACCAGTAAAGACTGTGTGCTGTACTCCACCTAAAATCCCACCCCCCTCTCGGGGCCGGGTGTGGTCTCTGCGGTGTCCTCCTATATTTGGCCCACAGCAGAACGATTTTGTTCCTTTTTTGGGGAGAGAACAATAGAGAGAAGGCCACGGCTGGACCAGCCAGTCCTTATACTCCTGAGCTGTTAGCCGTTCCCCTAGGTGCAGGGGACCGCTTCATGCCTGCCAGTGTGTTGGGGGTAGTTAGTGGTGGTGGCATAGTGGGCTAAAGCACATAACTGTTAATCAGAAGGTCGCTGGTTCGATCCCCAAAGCCAACATCATTGTGTCCTTTAGCAAGGCACTTAACTCCAGGTTGCTCCGGGGGGATTGTCCCTGTAATAAGTGCTCTGTAAGTAGCTTTGGATAAAAGCGCCTGCCAAATGCATAAATGTAAACGTAAACGTAGTTATGCGACAGCTTGCTGCGCTGGCTACGAGGCACACCGAGGTCTGCTCGTCTCGCACCGCCAGTCTGCGTAACTCGGTTCAGCTCTTGTGGTGTTTTCCATTGGGACCCCTAGTGTCAACTCATCGACACAATGTCGAGTGAGTGACAGATAGGGAACGTCTCTATTACTGACATAACCTCTGTTCCCTGATGGAGGGAACGAGACGTTGTGTCCCTCCTGCCACAACACTGAACCAACCGCTGAAATGTCCAGGTCTTTGGCTCGGCTCCTCAGTGCGATACCTGATGTGTGTTTGCAGCGTCACTCCTTTTATACCCGTATGTCCGGGGGAGTGGCATGCAAATTCAACATGCCAATTTCCATTGGCCTTTTCTCAAGATCAGAGATGTCTGGGCTCCGCAGAAGCGATCCCTAGTGTCAACTCATCGACACAACTTCTCGTTCCCTCCATCAGGGAACGGAGGTTACGTCAGTAACCGAGACATTTTGGCAAGTCATTTAGGACATCTACTTTGTGTATGACACAAGTAATATTTCCAACAATTGTTTACATACAGATCGTTTCACTTTTAATTGACTATATCACAATTCCAGAAGTTTACATTCACTAAGTTAACTGTGCCTTTAAGCAGCTTTGAAAATTCCCAAAAATGATGTCAAGCCTTTAGGTAATTAACCAATTAGCTTCTGGATATACTTGGAATACCTGTGGATGTATTTTAAGGCCTATCTTCAAACTCAGTGCCTCTTTGCTTCACATCATGGAAAAATCTAAATAAATCAGCCAAAACATTATAAAAATGTTCAGTAAAAAAACATTATAGACCTTCGCAAGTCTAGTTCATTCTTGGGAGCATTTCCAATCTATATTCACAGTAAAACGAGTCCTATATTGACATAACCTGAAAGGATGATCAGCAAGGAAGAAGCCAGACATACATTTTTACCAAATCCACCATAAAAAGCCAGACTACATTTTGCAAGTGCACATGGGGACAAACATCTTGCTTTTTGGAGAAATTTCCACTGGTCTGATGAAACAAATTTGTTTAATTTTTACCATAATGACCATCGTTATGTTTGGAGGAAAAAGGTTGAGGCTTACAATGTTGTGGGGGTGCTTTGCAGCAGGAGAGACTGGTACGCTTCACAAAATAGATAGCATCATGCGGAAGGAAAATTATGTGGCTATATTGAACCAAATGGACAATGACTCCAAACATACCTCCAACGTTGTGATTGAAAAAGCGTAAACAAGGAGCCCCACAAACCTGACTCAGTTACACCAGTTCTGTCTAGAGGAATTGGCCAAAATTCCAGCAACTTATTAAGAGAAGCTTGTGGAAGGCTACCCAAAACGTTTGACCCAATTAAAGGTGCAATATGTAACAATTTTCATGTAATATTCACCTTTTTTGCCAATGTGTGAACGGCTTGTAACGCAACTTAAAAAACTAGCCATTCGTAGACTTCCAAGTTTGCCTATTAAAGCCTGTAGACTGAGTTTCATGTGAAGGGAGTGGATCACTTTTGCTGGGAAATTCCAAAGGGTGTGACGTTTATGCATGCTCCCGAGAGCCTTGCCTCAGTGCTTCTGCTTTTCAACATCGACAACAAACTGCAACACTAAGTAATGTTATCTTAGAGATGGAATCCAGCAAACGACCAGCTCCCAGCACAACACCAACTTCTACACAAACCCAGAGTAAGCCAAAAAAAAAAAAAAACATTTATCTACTGAATCCAATCTAGATAAGCAGGAATGTGATCGTGGTCGAGCGAAAACTAGAGTGAACACTGGCAAGGCATTTGATTCCTGGAGGGAGCTTCGTTCAGTTTTGGGGCTCAAAACCAACCCTGAATTGGTGTTCTTATTGGACAGGTTACATAAGCTTATATAACTGCAAATCATGTGAAATATAGTGCCATAAGGATTGATCTGTGTAATTTTAGCTAACTGGATCTTGCTTGCTAACGTTGACGAATTGCAAGCTACCTTGCTTTGTAACATTCAAATAATTTCAACGATCTTCTCTTTATACTAAAAGTCAGGTATACAGTATAAATTTAAGCAAATACGCTGGTTTCTTATTCGAAGTACTACATATGATAATAGTGCAACAGTAAACTGTCTGGTATAGTTCGGTAGATTGTAGCTTTATGTGTGTATCAGTATGCTATGTTAGCTGATAAGTAGCTTTAGTTTAGTCTCAAAGTTTGTAGTAAATCTATCATAACTGTAATTTTAATTATGCTACCTCATCTGTCAGCATGATGCCGGTGAATCACGTTCAACAAAGTTCTTTCATTTATTAATGTTTTCAAGTCATTTACAGTTTTTGTCTACACTTGGAAACTTACAGAGAAATGAATTACATACAAATTAAATACATGATGTTTTAAACTTATTCTGATATTTCAGTTTAAAACAACATAAACACAGCAATATAGACAATGAAACAGAAACACTGATGCACGGAGGGCTCTCAAAAAATAATTTTCTGTACTGATTTACTCACCCTCAGATTATTATGCTTTATTTCTTTTTTTTTCGTGTAACATAAAAGTAACATTTTTAAAAAACCTTCTCACATCTCTTTTCCAACAGCTCATAATGACCATGTCTATCAAAAAAGTATTCTAACTGTTATACATATGAAAGCTTTGTATAGCTATTTAATGATAAAGTAGTATGGACTACTTTTATGGTGTTTTAAGTCCTCATTGAAGTTTGATACTGTCGCTATGAACTTTTGTTTTTTGAAAAGAGTTCCATAATGAAGATAAAAATTCTCCTTTGGTGTTCTCCTTTGGGTATTATTCCTTTAAACATACAAAGCACACTCTGCAAACTGAAATATTATGATTATTGGATCCACTACACTAACGATTACTGTCATCCACACACAAATCAACTGGACAAATAAACCATAAACAGGACATTAAAAACAGGGTGATACTAACCACAAAATAAATGTCTCTTTGTTGTGAGGTGAGCTTAGAGAATTACACATGGCAGATTTCTCTCGTTTTGTATGATCCTCTTCCCCTCTGCTGTCTACCTCACTAAGATTATCCTCCTTACTGTCAAGACATCTGACTTTCCTCTTACCCTCCAGCCTCACAGTGAAACCCATCGTTATCTCACTGTGTTCCTCAGACCCGGTGAGTTGACAGACAGAAAGGGATTCAAGCTGAAACCTGGACCTCCAGATGTGCAAACAGCTTTTTGTGCACACTGGGGATCAGACTTGAGAAGGAGTAACTGTAAAGTAAGCTACAACAGCTGCTCCTACTGTGGATTTTAAATCTTCTTCACAAAGCGTCCTCCACACACAGAGATGCCCCCCCAAAAAGCAAACCCTTTTCTCCATTTCACTCTGTTTTAATGGTGTAATATGTGCATGTTATGGACTTCATTAATGACACTGGCAAGAAAGGTATCTATTTATAACAGTTCTGAGCAAGGTCGAAGCTTTTAAACCTTCATCAAGGTTTTAACTAAAACACTAAATTACCAAAAGTATGTGAACACCTAAAAACCAGATCTTGGGCCCTATTTTAAGAGCACTAGTGCTAAGCGCAACACAATGCTTTACATCATAAGTGCAAAGCAATGGGCATGGCCATGAAGTTTTGGTATTTTCGTGCAAGCAAGCACTAAGTCTATAGGTGTAAGTGGTTTTGGAAAAATGTTGCGTGCAAGGTGCTAATGGGCTGGATCATGTGCAAATTAATTCTAAGGTTCTTCTCCAGTTATTGCAACATCTGCATCCTATTATATACTCCATTACCTGTCAAACACCAGCGATATTAACAAAGACAGCTCATTCATAAAAAGTTGGAAGTATAAATTGACTGTATGCAATACATTTGAATGTTCCTTTTAGAAGCATAGAAAATGTGATTCTTGTCAGGTTTTGGATATTAAATTATAGAGAATGTAAGTATTATTAATAATTTTAATCTACTGACACACAAATTAAATCTAGTATTAACAGTGATTGTTTCTGCGCGCTCTTCACTTTTACTGGTCGATTTAGAAAAGTAAATTTAATTGAAACATGGAAAAATTAAACCAAAAATATTTCTAAAATGTAATTACACATCAAACGAAACAAGTATATAATTAAAATAATGAAATGGTCAAAAAAGTCATACCAAATCCCTCTACTACTTTTTCATCTGCCCCTTTTGCAGTGACTTAAAAATCACTTTAAGACAACAGGTGGAAAAATACCAAATATAAATGAGATACTAAACACATTTGTAAATAAAAACATAATAATAATGATAATAACTGAAAAATAAACCATGAACTATTGATAGTTTAACATAAATCTCACATTTTTATTTCATAAAACGCCAATTGGCAGGATCTAAATTTGATGTAACAAAATATTTTCAGAGTTTGGATATGAACTTTATTACCACCTCCTGGTGGAATATCCAAATTGCAAATGTAGGAACTGAGTTTAGACTTTGTACTGAAAACAGACCTGCTTTTAAAATGTCTAAGCGCAGTGACCTATTTCTCAGGAAAATAGCAAATTGTGCTTTGCGCCAATTCATTAAAATACAATACACCCACAGTTTAAGCGCATACACCCACAGAAAGCTGAAACACTCCCACCCATGGCCACTTGCGCTTTGTGCTGGCATGAAAATTGCACTTGGATTCAGCACACTCAAAGTAACGCCAGCGCGTTCGTTGAAAAATGGAATGGGGCTTCCGTGTACTGTCGCCACATTGCGACACAATGCATCCAGTATAGACAGTATCATTGATTTAATAATGTGTTTTATTTACTTTTCACTTGACGCAAAACGCAGTTTGTGTCCTATGTAGAAGGGTGTAAAAGATGGGGGTATCCACACAAATCTAGTAGTTTTTTGCTTAATAACATTTTAGTTTAAACATCCTTATCCTTTGACAATAACTTTGAACAATAATTTGATGATGTTTTCGCCGCATTGCAGAAATGTTCACTCATCTAGTCACAGTCATTATTCTTAATTGTTCTCTGCATTCATGCATATATTGTTGAGATATTTATTACCCACAAGTATTCATTTTGCTTCCATGAATGATAACCATTCAGTAATTAATTATGCACTGGTAAATTGAAATGGGCACTCTGGAAAATGCCAACAGCAACTTGTGAAGGTTGCAAAACTTGTTTTGACACTCAAACATCAAAACATATGCTGTTTCCATTTCTTATGATCCTTGAAATTGAAAGCAACTCAGTTTGATACCTTGGGTGATACTAACGGATCCGTAAAGAAAATGTCCTGGTCCTATTTTACTCCAAAAAAAAAAAAAATAAATAGATAAATAAATAATATATATATATATATATATATATATATATATATATATATATATATATATACACACTCACCTAAAGGATTATTAGGAACACCATACTAATACTGTGTTTGACCCCTTTCGCCTTCAGAACTGCCTTAATTCTACGTGGCATTGATTCAACAAGGTGCTGAAAGCATTCTTTAGAAATGTTGGCCCATATTGATAGGATAGCATCTTGCAGTTGATGGAGATTTGTGGGATGCACATCCAGGACACGAAGCTCCCGTTCCACCACATCCCAAAGATGCTCTATTGGGTTGAGATCTGGTGACTGTGGGGGCCATTTTAGTACACTGAACTCATTGTCATGCTCAAGAAACCAATTTGAAATGATTCGAGCTTTGTGACATGGTGCATTATCCTGCTGGAAGTAGCCATCAGAGTATGGGTACATGGTGGCCATAAAGGGATGGACATGGTCAGAAACATTGCTCAGGTAGGCCATGGCATTTAAACGATGCCCAATTGGCACTAAGGGGCCTAAAGTGTGCCAAGAAAACATCCCCCACACCATTACACCACCACCACCAGCCTGTACAGTGGTAACAAGGCATGATGGATCCATGTTCTCATTCTGTTTACGCCAAATTCTGACTCTACCATCTGAATGTCTCAACAGAAATCGAGACTCATCAGACCAGGCAACGTTTTTCCAGTCTTCAACTGTCCAATTTTGGTGAGCTCTTGCAAATTGTAGCCTCTTTTTCCTATTTGTAGTGGAGATGAGTGGTACCCGGTGGCGTCTTCTGCTGTTGTAGCCCATCCGCCTCAAGGTTGTGCGTGTTGTGGCTTCACAAATGCTTTGCTGCATACCTCGGATGTAACGAGTGTTTATTTCAGGCAAAGTTGCTCTTCTATCAGCTTGAATCAGTCGGCCCATTCTCCTCTGACCTCTAGCATCAACAAGGCATTTTCGCCCACAGGACTGCCGCATACTGGATGTTTTTCCCTTTTCACACCATTCTTTGTAAACCCTAGAAATGGTTGTGCGTGAAAATCCCAGTAATTGAGCAGATTGTGAAATACTCAGACCGGCCCGTCTGGCACCAACAACCATGCCACGCTCAAAATTGCTTAAATCACATTTCTTTCCCATTCTGACATTCAGTTTGGAGTTCAGGAGATTGTCTTGACCAGGACCACACCCCTAAATGCATTGAAGCAACTGCCATGTGATTGGTTGATTAGATAATTGCATTAATGAGAAATTGAACAGGTGTTCCTAATAATCCTTTAGGTGAGTGTATATATATATATATTTTTTTTTTTTTGCAAATACACAACGAAGCCTATAAGACAATAAGAGGGTTTACATTGTGACATTGTTTTTATGGCAGTTGCAGTACACACGTTCTATACCCTCCATTTTTAATTACCACATGAAAAAAAAAGATGCCGTTACGATATTCTCATTATCGCGATGAGAGAGAAAAAAAGTAAATTGTAATTATTTGTATACATCATAGTAGTACTCCCTTGCTACTGCCTTTAATTTTTGTTGATTTTAATGAAATCAACAACATCTTTTTTCAGCACATATCATCCAATATCACTTTCAAATTCATAATAACCAGCCACCCTGTAAAGGGATTTAGATGGGCAAGGAGGCGGCGAGAACCAGCTTGACAATATAAATAATAGTTTCATGAGAAACTTACACAAAATACACAAATACACACATGACGGACATGCCCGTAAACGATTTCTCTCTCCCACACCATCTTCCGCAGTCTGCCTTTATCCCTCTTGTAGGCTTGATTAGCCTGATAAGGGAGCGGAGGTGTAGAATCACCACCCGGCCCCGCACTCTGCCCTGCCACATCCCCTTGCGGACGGCGGACCCCTCCACATTTCTGGGGGATGGCAAGGCTCTCCTCCGCCCCTGGCAGTGGCTCCATCACTCCAGGCAGTCGGGGAGTCCAGTCCCCACTCGCCTCATGGACGGTGGCCGTTCACCACGTCCGGGTGGTCGGTGGATGGCAGCGGCGCTCCCCTGGTTGGACGGCAGTGTCAAGGACTCCGCGATGGGCATCCCTCCTTCTTCCCGGATTTCGGCACCAGTGTAAAGGGATTTAGATGGGCAAGGCGGACAATACTTGACAATATAAATAATAGTTTAATGAGAAACTTAAACAAAAGACACAAACACACACATGACGGACATGCCCGTAAACGATCTCTCTCTCGCCCGCCGCCCTGCCACACACCCCAAGAACTGTCTCACCTCCTTTTTGGTCTTAGGACTTGGGCAGGTCACAATCGCTGCACATGACCCAAGTGGAACCCCAGATACCGTACCGCCACGTGTCCAATTGCGAACTTCTTAGGGTTTGCTGTGAGCCCCGCTCATCGCAGCGACCTCAGAATGGCCCCCAGATGCTGCATGTGCCACTGTCAATCATTAATGTAAATAATGATACAGTAATAATCATCCAAATAAGCAGCGGCATATGCAGCATGCAGTCTAAGGACTCGGTCCATAAGATGCTGAAACGTTGCCGGGGCCCCAAACAAATGGAAAGGATGGGTCACAAATTGGTGTAATCCTGTTTTATCACGGCACATTGGCATTAAGGGGATCTGCCAATAACCCTTTGTTAAGTGCAGTGTCGAGTAAAAGTGAGCTGTGCATCAATACGAGGCATTGGATACATGTCACATTTCGACACTGCATTGACTTTTCTATAATCCACACAGAAACAGACATAGCCATCTCTCTAAGGTACCAGAACCACCGGGCTCGCCCAATCACTGTGGGATTCTTCTATTACCCCCATATCAAGCATGGCCTTTAATTTTTCCCGTATCACCTGTTTCTTGTGTTCGGGTAAGACTACGTACCACTACCATTGGGGTTGTCTCGATTTGCTGTTCTATGAGGCTAGTGTGGCCGGGGAGAGGCGAGAACACATCAGAGAAACTTTTTTGCAAAATGGCATCCTCCGTACATTGTGACGGCGAGAGGTGTCCTACATAAGGGACCGGAGTGAACTGATTGGCTTTTAGACTTAACTCCGGACCAAGCTCCTCCCTCTCCGCAACTAATAGTAGGTTGAGGTGGTAAATCTAATATGCCCCGCTCATATCCGTACGCACTACCTCATAGTCAAATTCCCAACTAGCCGTGTGACCTCAAAGGGCCCTTGCCACTTCAAGTATTTTCGAGCTCGATGTGTGCAGTAATACAACTACTTTATCTCCCTGTGCGAACTCCCGTAGCCAAGCTCCCCTGTTATACAGCTGAGACTGACGTTCTTGAGCCTGTAGAAAATTCTCCTGTGATAGTCTACCAAGTGTGTGGCGTTTTACTCTCAGGACAAGAACGTTTTGAATTTCATTTCATGTCCTCCCAATTTTCCTTCATGACATCTAACGCGCTACGGGGCTTACACCCATATAATAATTCAAATAGGAAAACCCCAGCAGTGGCTTGCAGGACCTCTCGTACTTCAAATAACAGGGGTTCTAGCCAGGGGCACTGCAAGACATAAAGCTATACTGGGGCATTTTTTCTTTATTTTAAGCCTGCTGCATGCAAGAAGTATGCAAAACAATGCACTATACAAACGTCCCTTGCTTAACCCACTATTCCTACACTGCAACAAGTACTGGGAAAGGTAAACATGTAGAGATATTAATCTTTATGAAAATATTTATTTAAGTATCTTCAACATCCTGTACATGAACATTCTCTACATGTTTTACGGCATAAAATGCACACACTTAACAGCCGTGTCCAAAAGTATTGGCAGTGACAATTGTGATTCGAAAATGTTCCTGCTTCAGTTGTTGTGCTGTTGATTCACATTGTTTCTAGATTATTGTGCAGAGTGATCAGATGCATTTTAAATAATTGTAAAAAAGCTTTGTTGGCCAAATAAATTTACTTTATCACAGAAACCCAAATTTCACTGTTTTTGGTTCTGGCACAAAATGACCAGCTAACATAATTTCACTAATCATATCAGAAGCACCTGGGAAAGTGTGAAGGAGTACTAGTCAGGTGAAATCACTCTATCATTCTGATTGGATAATAAGAGCAGACTGTTTGCTATAAAAGGAGGGAAGAATTGCTTCCAATCATTGTGTTCTTGCTAGTAATGTTTACCTCTAAACAAAGAAGTGCAGCCATCATCGCTTTGCATCAAAATGGCCTCACATGCAAGGAAATTGCTGCAAAGAATATTGCACCTGAAAGAACCATTTACCAGATCATCAAGAACTTCAAGGAGAGAGGTTCAACTGCAGTGAAGAAGGCTTCAGGATGTCCCAGAGCGAGGAGGAGGAGTCAGCTACGGAATCATGTCCCCACCAGTGCAGAGCTTGCTCAATATTGGCAGCAGGTTGGTGTGAGTGCATCTGCATGCACAGTGAAGCGAAGACTTTTGGACAATGGCCTGGTGTCAAGAAGGGCAGCAAAGAAGCCACTTCTCTCCAAGAAAAACATCTAGGACAGACTGAAATTCAGCAGGAAGTACAAGGATTGGACAGCAGAAGACTGGTGCAAAGCTATTTTCTCTGATAATGCCCCCTATCCGACTGTTTGGGACATCTGGAAGAAAAGGTGAACGCTACCATGAGTCCTGTGTCGGGCTAATAATGAAGCATACTGAGACCATCCATGTGTGGGTTAGCTTTTCGTCCAATGGAGTGGGCTCTCTCTCACAATTCTGCCCAAAAACACTGCCATGAATAAAGAATGGTATCAAAACATCCTACAAGAGCAACTTCTCCCAACGATCCAGGATTTTGTGATGATCCGTGCATTTTTCAGTATGATGGAGCACCATATCACAAGGCAAGAGTGATAATGAAGTGGCTCTGAGAACATTACATTGAAATTTTGGATCCGTGGCCAGGCAAGTCCCCGGCACCAGCTGTGTGTAAGTTCTCATGTAATTTAGGATGTAAAGTTCACACTAAGGGCTTACTAGTTAGTTTATAACTAAGTCGGTGCTTAATTTAGTTGCACCACCTGTTTTTAAGGCAAGACTTAACTAGTAGGTCATAAACTCTCCATAAAGTAACACATAGTTGCATAATATGACGTTTACCTGTATTGATCCAATAAACAGCCTTCAAATTTGTATACAGAAGTGTTAAAAAGCCGTGAATTTCATTTCTATCTACGGTTAATGTTCAAACCTTGTCTGCTCGTGTAACTGTCAGCTGTAATAAATTATATCCCCATTAAAATACAATAAGTAATAAAAGTAGATTGAATAAATTTTATATTTGCCCTGTGTAAATAACAATATATAGGAACTGTATCTAAAATATATAAGTGGTGATAAATGCTAATACAACAGGCTGGAAAATAGAGGTAAGAATCTTCACTGGCCTCACAATTCAATTTGATTACGATTCAAAGGGTAACGATTTGATTATAAAACGATTCTCGATGCATCACAATCTTTCTTTTTTTCAGTTTCTTCAAAATATATTTTTTATTATTTATTTTTTCCCTTTCAGCTTTTTATTTAACAGCTGTTTTAAAAATCAGAACTAGTCACATTACATAAACTGGCCTTTTACATTCAGTATGAGCTGTGAACAAAACATGGAACATCCACAAGATTAAATAAATGGTTCTATAGTTTAAAAGAGTATCTCAGTTTTTCAGTTTCTGTCATTAGAACCTTATAAAAAATATTTTAAAAGCACAATATTGGTTCTTTTCATTTTTAAGCACAAATAGAAGTTGATGGATGAGAGATACTGTATATTTGCTCTCCTCTCATCACCTGCACAGGTGATAGTAAAGTGGTTTAAATTGCGCAGTTGTTGCTTCAGAAATGTATCATGCGTCCCATATGCACTGTTTTATCTGTTTGCTCTGCGAGTAGAAAATCATCTTTATCATCAGGTGTGCGCACTGGCCTGACAAACGAGTGACCGGCAATGACAAAAGCCAATGAAATGGAGAGCGTGCAAGAGTAGAGAAAGGCTCCAGGGGGATTGTCCCTGTAATAAGTGCACTGTAAGTCGCATTGGATAAAAGCATCTGCCAAATGCATAAATGTAAATAAATGGATTCTGATACTATGTATAAATAGCGATGCATCACTGAAACAATTTTTTCCGATAGCTCTACTGGAAAAATAGACATTTATTAATTTTATTATCTTATATATTTCGTAAATGTTTACACTTGACACTGGAAGACGCAACCTGAAAACTGTTAGAATGGTTTCATGCTGAAGAGCCGCTTAAAAATTACTTTTTTTCTCTCTCTAAATGTAAATGAGTGTAAATGCCAACATCATTATATATGTCGAAATGATTGATGACTATCAAGCAAAACATGAGCACCCTGATGTCATTAAATGAGTCTGCTTTTTTATTCTTTTATTTTTTATTTATACAAGTCTTTATGTAAAGAAAATGTATAGTCAGATTACTTCTTTAACATAAAACTTGATTTTGATAATTAAGTCTCCTCATATTCATTCTCTTTCTGTCACATTCCTCATTGATGGGCCCAGGGGAGGGTCTTTGTCTCCCCAGGTGTGAATCACATAAATATTCATGATAATTCACGTCTCCTCGCATATGACCTTTCTAACACTTAAAGTGTCTTACAAAAGTTAAATTACTATATTGTTTTGTATGAATGAGTGATCAGGAAGGTTTTCACATAATTTTGTGGCAAAAACTCTAGGCTACAAGATCCAGTTCTCAAAAGTCTTGTGGACAAATGTTTATTATGTGTTATATGGCCTTATTTCAATTACTTAACGTTTTTGTTTTTTCAAAAACCATGCATAAACTTTATTTTCTCAAAAATACAAACATGTACATACATGTTGCTCACATATTATTGTATCCAAGATTGTGTTGAATATAGTGTTATCAGACATTAGCCATTAATATGTTTTTAAGCAACTGAAAAAAGCACAAATGCCAAGGCATGTCAAAACTTCTCCAGGGCCCAAAATACCCTCAGACCCCAGAGGGTTAAATATGACCAGGACATCTTGACAGGTTCATTAGAATCACGTACTAAACACAATCATAATAGCAAAGCCTCAAGGTCTTGGTTCTCACCTCTGACGACAATGTTGGTGGACTTCTTTGCAGGATTGCCCACGTTGTTACTAGCTACACAGCTGTAAACCCCAGCTTCCTCAGTACTGATGGCAGGTATAGTGAGGGTTCCACCATTTAGCACACTCTTTTTTGGGAGCTCTTCAGTGTTCTGCACCCAAGTCAGGGTTGGGTTGGGCTCCCCTCCAGAAATAATGCAGACCAGGGTCACTGTCTGCCCAGGGTTGGCCACAATAGGGTCTTCCACAAGCAGCTTAATAGTTGGGGAAGCTGGGAGAAAAAAATGTAGGGTTAATCCAAAATTGTGAAATTTCAGACTTTTTCCACATATGACCCTAACTATCCTCTTAGATCAAACAGAGTAATCAGAGCAAACTTTGAAGGCTTCCGTCAAATAATCGAACATACAGTGATATATAGTACTGTGAGGATTTGAAGGTATGGAGTGTAACATAAAACAATACAAGCATATGGCAACAATCAATGTAGGTTGAAGCTGTGCATTAGAACTTGGGAGCAATTCTAAAAGATTCATGATGAATTGATATCTGTCCTGTTGATGTATTTCCCATTAAAATAGAAGGTTTGGAGTAACATACTGAAAGCCACCTCTTTTACACCTTTTTATTTATTATATATATATATATATATATATATATATATATATATATATATATATATATATATATATATATATATATATATATATATATTTTTTTTTTTTTTTAATATAGCCAAGAGACATTAGATTAAAGCCATGAACCACGATTTGTTACTTGCTAGTCAGCTGCAGGCTGCATTAGTGAAAGTGGGGAATCCTCATTTTCGAAAGCATTTGGTTGGACACAAATCTGTGTAGCGCAACATGAGTCACCAATATATTTGCTCCAATTTCCCAGAAGAGAAAGACCGCACATTTTAAAAGTGTACATTTCATCAACTTTTAGGAGTACAGTAGCATATATATATGACATTAAAGCTAATACACATGCAAAAACCAAGGCTAAAATGTCTCTTTTCTTTTGGAAAAAATATGCAATGAAAGTGAACAGTGACTAAGGCTTGTGACTAAGACATCTTGTTTTGTATTCCATGCAAGAATGAAAGTCATAGTCAGGTTTGGCACATTATGAAGGTAAGTAAATTATGCCAATTTTTTATTTTGGGTTATATATTTATTTTATTTGTAAGTGTTTCCGGCACATGGTCATTAACTTATTTAACACTACACAGTCAATGAGTAATAGCTAAAAGGCTGTAAAGGAAATAAAAATGTTATATGCATATCTGTATATAACAATTACGGCAGCCTTCAGGTGAGTGATTATAGCAAGACTCTTCAAACTTGTTTATTTCTCCATGTTCCATCACCCTCTGGTGACAGTCACCATGGGTCATTACAATAGTTCAGGGGTCGGGAACCTATGGCTCTTGATCCACAAGTGGCTCTTTGTTAAACATCAAGTGGCTCACCAGGTGTCTCACCATTCACCAACACATGATCGTTTAAAACGTTCTAGATATAATTTTCCTGCAGAAAATGTTATTGTGATTGCAAAGCTTTAAGTCATAGACACTATTTTGATTTCCTTTCTCCTGAATTTGTCATACAGCCTACTCCTTGTGAACAAGGTTTGAAATTAACACCCGCCAAATGTGGATTTTACATGCACAGTGGCAGATAATTTTGCTGATGTACCAGCCACTGTGGAGGGCGACCTGTAAGACTTCTCACAGTGAAATAATGTATCACAAGAAATTAGACACAGAGATGCACATTTGACAAAAAGTGTGATTATATTTTAAAAAACAGACAAAAGAAAAGCCGCTGATGCACGTCTGATTTGATATGTGTGAGCTCCGCTGTTCACGAGTGCAATGAAAGCACTTCCCCAAGACACGCACATACATAGAGTTCTGGGTCTCGTTTGCCAATAACTATTGAGCTGTTAAGAGCATTTTCTACAAGCGATTTTACAAATGTTTGTTATTTTTTATGTGTGCCTAGGGTGTGAAATAGTACCCGCCACCCTCCAAATGTTATGAGGCTCAATCCAGATTGCGAGCTCCTTGTCCAAATGCAGGTATTTCATGCGTGAGTAAATTTGCTCATCAACCCGCAACAGGCAGGTGACATGTAAGACGTCTCGGAGTGACACATGATAAGAAATTGTGTTAGTCACAAAGACACGTGTTTGAAGTTATTATATCGTTATTATATAAAAACAGACAAAAGAAAAGCCGTGATTGCTCGTGTCTGATTCGCTGTTTGTTCTGAGAAGTGCAGCGGTACCCTTTCTCGTGGATTACAAAAGAGTTATCACTCCTTATTCTCTGTTTCATTTGTCTGAAAATTTTTGTAAGAATAATGTCGTCTATGAGAATGCTGCAAATGATTTACGATCAACTGAATTTTTCTTTATTTCCACAGAGCAGTTCGCTCTTAAGCACTGTGAAAGCAACTCTGATATATATATATATATATAATATAAGAAACAAATATATATAAGAAACAAAGATGTTAGAGATTAAAACATAAAATAATATAAGACACCTTGAACCAAAAATTGTGTTCTATTATATTTTCTTTAGGCAGCATAAAATGTATTACTAAAACGCTATACAAACACACTTGATAAGAAACAACATTTGGCAGCATTTGTTTGGGAACACATGGAATATATTACGCTTATTTATTATAATTATTATTATTATTATTATTATTATCTTTAAATGTATAATTGTCTTTAGTTCTTAATTTGTAGGCTATTAGTAATTTTTCACCTGATGTCGCTGAATGATACTTGCGGTAAATGGATTCGGGGAGGTGGTTATATATGATGTTCTGATCACATCGATATGTTAATTGATTTTTCAATTTGTTTAAAGTGCAATTTAAATGTGGAAATTTATTTTGTTTAAGTTGTTCGTGTTTCAATATATTAATACAATTTTTAAAGCAAAATCAATAAAGCAAAAATATTAATTAACCCTCGGCAGGGGGGTTGTTGATATAATCGGATATCGCAATATTTTAAGGCGATTATCTTTCAAATATTTCTTTAAATAAGTAAAAGTAAACTTTTTCATGAACAATTGTAAAATTAAGTAATTTTATGAAGACCAGCCCAAACACGTGTACTCAATTAATTAAAATATGTTACCTATTAATTGTTGCATATTTGTTTTCTTTTTGTGTTTTTGAGTAGTTATGGGCATAATAAAAATTTATATTTTATCGAAAAGCTTTTTTGAAAATAGTAAATTATTCGTTTGTGCTATGGCTCTTTTGAAAAAAGGCATCAACCAAAAATAAAAAAATTGGCTCCTCAAGGGGGCCTGGGTAGTTCAGCGAGTATTGACGCTGACTACCACCCCAGGAGTCACAAACTCGAATACAGGGTGTGCTGATTGACTCCAGCCAGGTCTCATAAGCAACCAAATTGGCCCGGTTGCTAGGAACGGTAGAGTTCACCTGTCACTCACTCAACGTTGTGTCGATGTACTGTAGTGACACTAGGGGTCTCTCTTGAGAGCCTTGGTTACCTCTATCTTTGAGAAAAGACCAATGAGAATTGGTGAACAGAATTTGCATGCCCCTCCCCCGGACATAACGGTATAAAAGAGGGAAGGGTGCATCTGTTCAGACAGATTTTTTATTAGGAGCTGAGCGGTTGTGTATCAGCGAGCTGAATAAATCCAGTGCTGTTCCACTCACCTCTACAAGAGCATATGCTGTTGGAGATACGGTGCAATTCAGCTGCTTTTCTCTTCTCTGCACCCCAGTGCAGACTATGCCCCTGGGTGCTTCGACAGCCTATCCACAAGAGTATATACAAGTTGAAAGAGTATATTTCTCTAAAAGAGTACAGTACTTGGACGTTGAAGGTCTTTTTTAAAGACGTATCTTTTTCAAGATGTCTTCCCGTCCATGTGTTATTCCTGGATGCGGTCGTTACCTCTCCACTTTAGATGGCCACAGGCGCTGCCTCAATTGTCTGCCTCACGTGGCAGAGAACACACAGAGGTTCTCACTGCGAGAACATGACCATGGCAATGTTGCGGTCACAGCTTTACTTCTTCCGGGGGAAAGCCACTCTATCCGCCCCCCGCGTCACACCAACTACCCACAGGTATAGGGCTGGCGCGGCTGGTGCCGGAGGCGATTTTGGGAGTTCAACGGGGGTGGTTTTGCCGGGTAAATCCCCGCGGTCCACCAGTTCCCCAGCATACTCGTCTGCCCCCCTCTGGGTCCGAGATGAGACCGGCTCACCTTACGGCCAGTCTGATGTCTCTTTCGGAGCACCCGAGCTGGATGATAGTTTTGCTGCTGCATCGGAGAGCATCTTGGAGGACTCTGACGCTGAGGACTAGACTGGGCTTTGGTTGTGCCTACCCAGTCTGAGGCCGGGCCCCATTTCATCCGCGTCCGCTTTACCTCGGTGCAGGGCGAAAACACCTCCACCATGCATGCGGAGATCGCAGCCATTCTGCGCAAGGACACGATACAGCCTGTCCCTCCAGCCGAGATGGAGAAGAGATTCTACAGCCCTTTCTTCATCATACCCAAGAAAGGTGGTGGATTGCAGACAATGAACCCCGTTCAAGATTCTGACGCAGAAACTTATTCTGACATGGTACGGCATCAAGATTGGTTTGTGGCGGTAGACCTGAAGGACGCACACTTTCACATCTCAATATTGCCGTATCACAGACCCTTTCTACAGTTCGCTTTCAACGGCCAATGTCAGTACAAGGTCCTCCCCTTCGGCCTGTCCCTGTCCCCTCAAGTCTTCACGAAAGTTGCAGAGGCAGCTCTTGCCCTGTTAAGGGAAGTGGGCATCATCCGAATACTCAACTACCTCAATGACTGGCTAAACTTAACGCACTCTCGACAGTTGCTTTGTGTGCACAGGGACCTGGTGCTCACACACCTAAGCCGTTTAGGCTTTGTGTCAACTGGGAAAAGAGCAAGTTAGTCTCAGTCTCAATGACAGCACGCCTCACAAGCGAGCACGCGCAGTCGGTGCCAAACTGTCTGAGTAAGTTCAGACCGGGCACAGCGGTTCCACTGATACATTTTCAGAGGCTCCTGGGGCATATGGCATCCTCAGCGATGGTCGCGCCACTCGGGTTCATGCATATGAGACCACTTTAGCACTGGCTTCAGACTCGAGTCCTGAGATGGGCGTGGTGCCACGACACATACCGTGTGACCCTCACCCTTTCCTGCCGCAACTTATTCAGCCCTTGGACAGACCTCTGTTTTCTATGGGCAGGAGTCCCCAGACAGCAGGTGTGTTGTAGTTACTACGGACGCCTCCCAGTTTGGCTGGGTACGCAGCCGCTGGCTCCTGGATGGGGCACCGGCTGGGTTGGCACATCAACTGCCTAGAGTTTCTGTCTGTATTTCTGCTGTTGATCTACGTCAAGCACGTGTTGATTTGTTCAGACAACACAGCGACATTAGCGTATATAAAATGCCAGGGCGGTGTTCCCTCTCGTCGCTTGTCACAACTCGCCGGCCATCTCTTCCTCTGGAGTCAGCAGAGGCTGAAATTGTTGCATGCCACTCATATCCCGGGCAACCTAAACACTACAGCGGACATGCTGTCACAACAGGTAATGCTCAGAGGAGAGTGGAGACTCCACCTTCAGGTGGTCCAGCTGATTTGGGTTTGGTTCGGCAGAGTACAGGTAGATCTGTTTGCCTCCCGAGATTCCAGCCACTGCCCGCTCTGGTACTCTCTGACGGAAGCCCCCCTCGGCACAGATGCGCTGGCACACAGCACCTTTCCCCTCTCCGGTGAAGTCGTGAACTCTACTGCCCGAGTCTCCCCCGAAATGCTTGTACTAGAACAAGTGCTCCACATGTTCTGATTATTCCAATATCTCCTGTGATGTATTTTCCACGGTACAGTCCCCCAGTAGGCGGACCCGCTTCTCCCTTGGGCACAGTTCCATCTACCCCCCAGTCTCTGTGTTTGTAGAGCTCCTCCCCGTCGAGGCAGGACCTACCACTGCGCCACTTCCATATGTGTCTGGTAAGCCCATGTGACATGTGACGTATTTACCACATGTTAACCTCCCCTGCTGGGCAGGATGTGGTCTCTTCCCCCTGAAAGAATAGGATTGGAAAAGAATGTCTTCCCCGATGTGTGTTATAGCGTTAGATTGCCCCAGCCGCATCTAACACTCTATGGAGAGAAAACATAGAGAGAGAAAATGCCGCAGCTGGTGTGACCTGCTCCCATGCTAGTTACATCGCTTTCCTCCCTGTGTGGGGGAACTATATGACGTCTTTTGGGGTGTTGGGGAAGGTTACGTGCAGTCTGATGCACCTGCTATTTTCGCACGCAGCAGCTTGCTTGCACCTGCATCAGTCCACGTAACACGGTTCAGTATTGTGACGTTTTTAGATATGGCCCCCTAGTGTTACTACATGGACGAAACGTTGTGATAGTGACAGAAAGGGAACATCTTGGTTACTGTCATAACCAAGCCGCTGAAATGGCCAGGACCTTAATCTCGGCTCCTCAGCTCAAAACCTGTCTGAACAGATGCACGCTTTCCTCCTTTTATACCCGAATGTCTAGGCTAGGGGCATGCTAATTCTGTTCGCCAATTCTCATTGGCCTTTTCTCAAAGATAGAGGTAACGGAGACTCTTAAGAGAGAACCCTAGTGTCACTACATCAACACAAAATCTCGTTCCCTCCATCAGGGAACGGAGGTTACGACAGTAACCGAGACGTTACATTGGGTAACCTCCATAATGTGTGGTTCTCGCTCTTGGTGGGGAGCATGGTGAGTTGTGCATGGATGCCATGGAGAATAGTGCGGGCTTAAACACACGCAACATCTCCACGGTAAAGCTCTCAACAAGCCACAAGATAAGATGCACGGATTGACGGTCTCAGATGTAGAGGCAACTGAGATTCTTCCTACAATACCCAGACTGAGGCCAGTCATTACGCCACTATGAGGACTTCTAAGTCCTCATTGGGAATCGGGCATTTCAAACTGGAAAGAAAAGGGGAGAGAAAAAATGTTGCTCCTCAGTGAAAAAAGGTTCTCGACCCCTGCACTAGTGCATTTACACCAAGAAAAGTGGCAAACCATTTCTCATCTCTTCCTCCAGATGAGGATACTTTACTTAGTCTTATAATGCACTAGGTGACCACATCTAATCTACCAACATGTGGCACATACAATAAAGGCCTCCCCCTAGCTCCTCCTCTCATAAGATCACAGGCATGCTGTGTTGTAAGGGCCTTCAAGTTGGCAAAGCAATCAGTCAAGCCACAGGATTTTGCCTTGATCATCATCAGCCAATGTGCTGAGAGATAGAAAAAAAGTGATAGAGAAGGATAGTGCAAGAAAAAGAGAAAGGGGGATTGGGAGAAGAAGATAGAGAAACAGAGATGGCCAGAGGGAAAGGTATGCCGAGTCTGTTCATTCTCTAATGGATTCTGTAAAGGTCAGGTTTTCACTGCAGTAGCATGTGAAGCCCACTGAGACAGATAAGAGGCACAATGGCCGCAGGGCCATTTCCTTAAGAATAAGGTTTTGCCTGGACCGAATTAACTGCAAGGCCAGTTGGTGAAAACATCAGCCTTGGGCTGTTTCTCCAGCCATCAACAGTGCATGGAAGAGCAAAGTTGCAGAAGGCTTCTAAATGTAACAGTCATAACATACTCAATAACACATGCAGCACTCACAGCTTGTTGATTATCAGACCATACAGCACTTGTGGTGACAAGAGCTTCAGGGCAGTTCCATTTGAGAGTTTTTGTTGTGGTGCTAGACACATGTATTTTATAACTTGTAGGAACATGCAATACCAAAGACCAGGCTATGATATTAGACTTACCTGTTTTGTTGGTTAGCCGGAATAGCACACTCTTGTCAGGGATGCCACAGACGTTACGGACAGAGGCAGTGCATGTGTAGTTGGCATAGTCCTGAGGACGCAGGTTCTTTAACTTGAGAATCTTGGTCTCCCCCTGCAACCCAAGACCAAGGAATTCCATTTAGCTGTGGTTTCAAGTATCACCTTTGATCTAATCTGATCATCCAAGTATCAATTAGTCACAACAGTTCTCATATTTTTTCAGCATCAGGCAAATTGTGAGTAGCATGCACATTATGGCATAGTTTGATCAATATTAATATTCCTGTAGGGAATTTAAAAAGAAAAAAGGGAACAAAACCACCCAAAAGAAAAAAAACAGCATTCAGTGAATTGTGGTGATTAAATGGGTCTCCCTACGTATACTCTCAAACATCTTATTGTTTGTTTATAAATTGGAAGATGTTGCAAGAAACTTAAAATATATTGTTTATATACTTACAATCATCAACTTAAACAGTAGTTTTCCATTGTTTTTAATTCTATTGAGTCATGTGCAATGCATCTTGGGATTGAAGTGATTGTGTTCCCTCATTGAAGACATTATGTACACAGTCTTGTACCTTTTGACTTTTAGTAGAATTTTAAAATCTTTTCTTTTTCAAATCAAAGTTTGTGATGTTGTGATTCACCTCAGATATGGTTGGTTTGGTTCATGGCTTTTATGAAGAATTTTATGAAATCCCGATGGAGAAACTGAATGGGAAAAATACTTCCAGAGCAAAGATGTCAGAAAAAGTGGGCAAGTGCTGTTGTGCACTATTCAAACATACAAATGCTGAATCTTTGGGAATTTGGGGAAATGTACTCTACGCTTAAACATCTCCCGTCTGTCTAAAAGTGCCTGCATCTTCTCTGTCAGACTGGTAACATTATCAATATCATACTCAAAACACAGGTTACCTCCCGAAAATCAAGCTAGATGCTGTTCACTGACTTTTAGAAAGTCATTTTATTTCACTTTGATGCTGTTCACCTCAGTCTTTTTTTGTGTGCAGACTAAAATTGTAATGCACAGACTCCGATCAATGCAGTCGGATCAGTGAACAGCTTCACAATGTTACTTTCCCCTTCTGTAACTCACTCGAATTTGTGTCAAATGAAGTGACACAAGGGGTCTTCCTTGGGAGCCTCACGTACCTCTGAACTTGAGAAAAGGCCAATGAGAAATTGGCAGACAGAATTTGCATGTCCCGCCCCCAGACATACGGGTATAAAGGGAAGCGGGCGCACGTCTGTCTGTCAGATTCTTTCTTCGGAGCCGAGCAATTGTGCAACAGCAAGCTGAAGTTCCACTTACCTCTGCTGGCAAGAAGTACTACTGTTGGATCTTACGGCGAGTATCCAGCTGGCGTTCTCTCTCTCTGCACGCTGTGCAGTCCACGCCCCTGGGCGCTTCGACAGCGCTCACAGGGACCAGGTGCTCGGGCACCTCAGCTGTCTAGGGCTTCAGGTCAACTAGGAAAAGAGCAAGCTCGTCCCGGTTCAGAGCATCTCTTTTCTCAGCAAGGAGTTAGACTCAGTCTCAATGACAGCGTGCCTCACCAACGAGTGCGTGCAGTCAGTGCCCTGGCACAGCGGTTCCTCTAAAACAATCCCAGAGGCTCCTGGGGCATATGGCATCCTCTGCCGCGGTCACACCCCTCGGGTTGATGCATATGAGACTGCTTTCAGCACTGGCTTCAGACTCGAGTCCCGAGATGGGCATGGCGCCACGGCACATAGCATGTGATAATCACCCCCTCCGGCCGTCAGACTTTCAACCCTTGGACAGACCTCTGGTTTCTGCAAGAGGTCCTCGCTGCAGCCTGTAGCACGATGACGTAGCTGGATGGTCCAATACGTACTGGACGCTGTTACGCTTTGTTAAATTAAAACTGTTTCTATATGTGAGTCCTTCAATATATTTACATGATGTTTAGCCTTCCCCCCTGGCTGTTTTGTTTTTCTCTTTATATATGTATTATTGTAGTTTTGACTGTACATTGACTTTGTTTGTTTGAATCGTAATAAAATAAAAAAAAATAAAAAAACCCTGTTACGCTTTGTTGTGGGGACTTATTTAAAGACTTCCTGACAGGCTATGTTGGAGATGGAAGGAAAGAAATCCTTCGTGCCTTGTACTCGACCAAAGACTTTGAAGGTTAATGCTCAGCAGACTGCTTCATCAGTGACGGCAATCACTATAGCCCAAAGGACAACTATTTATGAATATAAATGGTCACTTTAGTGACAAGTGCTTGATCTGACTGCTGTGATCAGTTTGTATATTAAACTTAAAATCAGTTGTTGTTTTTTTGTTTTGTTTTTAATGTACGTACATGTCCTGCAGACACTGAAATAAAAAATATACTTCTGGTTTAAAGTTAGGTTTAAAATCATGTGATTTAAAATGTTGTAAAATTAGCTATCCAGTACGTATTGGACCATCCAGCTACGTCATCGTGCTACAGGCTGCAGTGAGGGGTGTCTCGGTTTCTGTGGACCTGAGTCCCCCTACAGCAGGTGTCCAGACACGTTGTTGTCACCGCAGATGCCTTTCAACAGGGTTGGGGCACAGTGTTCAACGGGCATGCTGCCGCTGGCTCCTGGACAGGGCCCCGGCTGCGTTGGCACAGCAACTGCCTAGAGATGCTGGCTGTATTCCTTGCCCTGTGGAGGTTTCTCCCGCTGATTCGGGGCAAGCATGTCTTGATCCATTCAGACAGCACTGCGATGGTAGCGTACATAAATCACCAAGGTGGCGTGAGCTCTCGTCATATGTCACAACTCGCCCACCATCTCCTCCATTGGAGTCAGCAGTGACTCAGGTCACTGCACACCACTCATATCCCTGGCAACTGCAACACGATGGCAGACGTGCGGTCACAACAGGTTTCACCCAGCGGAGAGTGGAGGCTCCACCCCCAGGTGGTCCAGCTGATTTAGGGCCAATTCAGCATGGCACAGATAGGTCTCTTTGCCTCCCAGGACCACACTCACTTCCCGCACTGGTACTCCCTGACAGAAGCCCCTCTCGGGACAGATGCGTTAGCACCTGCAAAAGCACGCATTTCCCCCAGTGAGCCTTCTTGCACTGGCGCTGTGCAAGATCAGGGAGCACGAGGAACAAGTTACCTTGGTGGCTCCCTATTGGCCCACCCGGACTTGGTTCTCGGATCTCACGCTCCTCGCGTCTCAGGGACGGGGCACCCTCTGGCACCCGCACCCAGAACTCTGGAATCTCCACGTCTGGCACCTGGACGGATCTGAGTGATCTACCCCCTGCAGTCATACACACAATCAACCAAGCTAGAGCTCCCTCCACCAGGCAACTTTACGCCCTGCAGTGGCACTTGTTCACGAATTGGTGTTCTTCCCGAGCCGAAGACACACAGAGATGTGCAGTTCGGTCAGTGCTTTCATTCCTGCAGGAGAGGCTGTAGGGGAAGCAGTCCCCCTCCACCTTGAAGGTGTATGTAGTCCGCAATTTCGGCCCACCATGACGCAGTGCACGGTAAGTCCTTGAGTAAGCACAACTTGATTATCAGGTTCCTTAGAGGTGCCCGGAGACTGAACCCTCCCCGGCCAAGCCTGTTCCCCCCCTGGGATCTCTCAGTGGTCCTCTCAGACCTTTAGAGACCCCCCTTTGAGCGAACCGCACATACTCACATTATCCTGAGGCTGCGACCGGGCTATGTGCCCGAGTTTCCTACGACCCTCTTCATGGATCAGGTTTTGAACCTGCATGCGCTGCCCCGGGAGAAGGCAGACCCAGCCCTTTCGTTTCTGTGTCCGTTTCGTGCTTTGCATATCTATTTGGACCGCACGCAGAGCTTTAGATGTTCTCAGCAAATCGGTAATATGGAATAGACCAGCTACGAACCACAGGTGCTCTGTGCTAAGGTAGGGCTCCACAGGCTTAATTCGCTCTTCAGGCAACTCCCTGTGATGTATTTTACGTGGTACGGCCCCCCTGTCAGTGGACCCGCCTGTCCTTTGGACAGTCCCACTGCACCCGGTCGCCGCTCCCACATGTGGCTCCACAACCCACGTGATGTTTTTGCCACATGGCATCTCCCCCTAGTCTGAGCAGGATGAGGAAAGACTGCCTTTCCCAACACATATCATAGCATTAAGATAGCCCCAGCCGCTTCACACTCTATACGAGAGACATAGATAGAGAAAAGGTCGCGGCTGCCAGGCTTGCTCCCAAGCTAGTCATGTAGCACCTGTTCCCCCCTCAGGGGTGCTGGGAACCTAAGGTCTGTATATGACATCTTTTTCTGGGGGCATTGGGGAGGGTTACGTACAGCCGATACAGTTGGTTTTAGCACGCAGCAGCCTGCTTGGACCTGTCTTAGCAATTCACATAACATGGTCTAGTGCATGGCACTTTTGAATGGGACCCCTTGTGTCACTTCATTTGACACAACGTTGAGTGAGTGACAGAAGGGGAACGATACGGTTACTGTTGTAACCTCCATTCCCTGAGGGAGGGAATGAGACGTTGTGTCCCTTCTGCCATGACACTAGACCTACCACTGTAAACATACGTACCTTATTCTCGGCTCCTCAGTGCAAAAACCTGACTGAGAGGCACACACACTCTTCCTTTTATACCCGTATGTCCGGGGGCAAAACATGCAAATTCTGTCTGCCAATTTTTCATTGTCCTTTTCTCAAGTTCAGAGGTACGTGAGGCTCCCAAGGAAGACCCCTTGTGTCACTCGATTCAACACAGGAAATGTGTTGCTCAGGTTACAACAGTATCCATGACGTTTTTTGCACCCCACTTGAACGTGAGCTATGCATTAAGAGTCTTGGACACATGAAAGACATTCTAATATTGTAAACAGATCAGAAAACATTGACAATTTGTATCAGTATGAAGCAAAAACTGAGCTTCTACATAAATATAGACGTACAATCTTTTGACCATTTCCAACAAGCCACTCAGAAGGTAAAAAAAATAATAAAACATACTTCAGCCATATCCACTTTCTTCAATCTGACTTTGATGAGCTCTTTGCTATTTGAAAGTCTTCTGCAAGTCATCCACATGAAACATACTACATGGCCAAAAGGATGAACAGGAAAACCAACTTGGCATGAATTGGAAAGCAGATTGCGAGCCAGGCAACATTGCCCAACATCTTTACCTGTTCTCACTGATGCTCTTGAAGTCTGAAGTCAAATTTTGAGGGAATGCAAATCCTGAACTGTTAATGCAGCAAAAGGAGGACCAACTCCCATGCTCATGGTCTTGAAACAAAATGTTCAGCACATATGGGTGTGGTATTCCGATGTCTACATCAAGGGCATAGCTAGGAAATTACTTTTGGGTCCATATCAAAGTAAAAGAATAAGTACTTAATGTTGGTAACATCATACCAGGATCGATTTCTAGAAGAATAAGTGTTTATAATCTGTTACAACTCCATCGGTTATAAATAGTGCCGCTGTTTGATTTCTGGTACCTTGATTGATTTCTTGCCAAGTTTTCTCACATACACAAGGGATTTGTTTTGGTGATAGGAGAAACAAGAGCACACAGAAAATTACAGTGAGACAGAATATAAAAAAATGTAAGAGTATAAATAGACATACAAATAATAGGACATACTGTGCATGTGCAAGTGGTAATGTATGTGCCAGGTAGGGGTATGTACAGTTATTGATTAAATATGTGAATTTACAAATGTACATGAGATATGTAGTTACATTATTGCACTATGGGGGAGTCCTGAGGCAGTTTAATTGTTTATGAGGAAAATGGCATGAGGGTAAAAACTGTTCTTGTGTCTGAATGTCCTGACACTCAGTGCTCTGTATTGCCGGCCAGAGGGCAACAGTTCAAAGAGGGAGTGGGCAGGGTGTGTGGGGTCCAGAGTGATTCTATCTGCATGTTTCCTCACTCTGGAGATGTATAGGTCTTGGATGGTGGGCAGGGGGGCACCACTAATCCTCTCAGCAGTCCTGACTGTAGTTTCCTTCTGTCTGATTTGGTGGCTGAACCAAACCAGATAGTTATAAATGTACACAGGACAGACTCAATGAAGGCTGAGTAGATCTGTGCCAGCAGCTCCAGTGGCAGGTTGAACTTCCTCAGCTGGCGAAGGAAGTACATCCTCTGCTGAGCCTTCTTCACAAAAAGTATATCTTTATGTCCCACTTTAGGTCCTGAGAGAGAAGGTAGAGTTACCAGGATGGATCCACTCTTGGCCCAATCGTGGTGCCATTTTTGATGTGGCAAAGCTGTGTTTTGAAAGAGGTCTTTTGCAAAACCTTCAGATCTAATGTGCTTCCTTCTGGACCTGAAAACATTTCTGATGTCAAACTTCTGCTCGCTCTTTGTCTCTTCATTGCAACTTTGCAATGAAGTTCATCTAAAGTCAGGCATTCAAAATCAAGTTATCAGGTGTTTCATGCACTGCAAAATCACAGTGTTGGCCATTTTTCTAACTTTACAAACAAATTACTATAATTCTGTGTACTAGAGTTGGGCGGCATGACAGTGTACACTATGTGATGGTAGAAATTTGTCAATTGATTTTTCTGTACCATCTATTTGATGGTATATATTTGCATGACTATAAGAGTGCTGGACTACTTCACATAATTGCACATGAGAATTGTGAAGAAACATGGAGGAATTTGGAAATACATAGAGTGGGAAGTGTGCCTTACAATACAATATGAGGAAGAACTTGTAATTAAGAGGTTTGGTTAGGCACAATGTGAATTACAGCATAGATGTATAAAGTTGCTGAGCAATGTTGCAACTTGACACATTAATATAGAAAGTAAAACTCAACTTCAAACTCATTCATCAGAATTGGATAAGAAAGTCGGAACTATACCATTTTATTAAATTTGTTATTTTTTTGAGTCTTTTGTTGATTCAAGTGTTATATAATGTAAAGCAGCCTTTGCACTGATGCCAGACTTGTCATTTATTTGCTATGAATAATCTTATCTTTTGGTCTGTATCCATCAATTTCCAAAAACAAAAGAGGGAAAATAATCAAATAAGTTAAAGTATCTTATTTAATATATAAACAATTTTTAAGATGAATTTCCAGAAGAAAAACTGTATCATGATAAACACCCATCACATGATGAACATAATTACAGATTTTGGCCACCCCTTACATATGATTAAAATTATAAACATTCTTGGTGCAGTTAAATGCATGAAGGGACCATCGATTGCTAATACTCTTGTTTGTTCAGTAAGACTAAGCAATTGCCTTACCTGTGTAAAAAAAGGCTCGTAGATCTCCACACCCTTGTCAGAACCTTGGGATAGGAACTCCCTTCCCCGTCTCCAGCTATACCGCACTGGAGGGTTCGAATTGGCAGCACACCGCAGGAACACGGTCCTCTCATAGTAAAACTGCTCCTTTGCCTCTCCTATACTCTGATGGACCGTAACAATGGGGTCATCTAAATCTGAAATGGAAATTGTGGGTTTGGTCACATTGCTTCGGCATTGCTCAAATTGTGATAAAGGACAGCCACCGTGACATTTGTGGTAATGGTGGCATTCAAAGACAGCCATCTGGCAATTGCAAGCTCTTTGATAATGCTGCAGCTTGTCTCTCCCTGGGCAAGTTTACCCATAGCATGGATTCTGTTACATTTTCAATAGTCTTTAATGTGTAAAGACATGAGTGAGTGGGTACATTTTGTTTGGAAAGGAGAGAAGTATGTTTATGACAAAATGCATGTAGAAAATAGGTTGCAGGTTAACAAATACATTCATATTTAGGTTCATCTTGTTTGGTGCATAAAAAACTAATAATAATATATTTTGTTAAATCATATTGTATTTGATGTGTTAAACTGTAATTTTCATACATTTCTATAGATGAAAAACGAATTATTTAGTTTTGTTTATATGTTCAAATAACAGGTTGATTAATAAATAGAAATATCTGACTTATATTTTATATGTCAGGCTTTGTAAGGCTAATTTGAATATGCTGCAAAATGTATAATTGTGGTAAATGCCGCATTAAGGGTCATTCAGACTGAAAAAGCTACAGTTTGTGTATTGCACCTAATGAAACAGAATATAGGTGTCTCGTAACACTTTTAAGTTGAAGTTCTTTTAATCTTACACTCTCTTTTTTAAATAGTTTTCCAATGTAAATATGTGCTAGATGGAATACTTTGACCACGTCCAGCTGTATTCGCAGTGTCTCATGCAGGACCACCACGGTTTGCAGATGCCGTGTCAATTTAAAAGTTCTTCAACATTTAAAACACGTTTAGAGACACATGCACTTTCTGTTGTGCTGCCTAAAGTTTTTTCTTTTTTTGTTGTTGGTGTGAACGGCCCTTTATATTGTGATTTTCATATTAAACTGTACTATACATGGCATTGATGTTTAACAAGTCTTTGCTGATTATAATCAGGTGATATTTTCTTGTTCTTTCCCATGATGCTCCTCCATTTAAGATTTGTTTGAGTACTGATGTACTCGCATCATTTACTCTCCCTTATGCCGTTTAAACTCGTATGACTTTCTTCTGCTGAACACCAACAAACATTTTTTTTTTTTTATATGTGTTTATTGCCATATAAGTCAAGTCACACTTTTAAGTTCCAGAAGGACATAAAGAACAGGTTTGGTTTTGGGTGAAAACGGAACATAATATAACTTTTTCATCTGTTTTTGTTTTCATCAGCCTTTTTGGTGTGATCTTTAGTTGAAGCTCGATTACACTGCTTCACACTTAATGCATGCACAGATCAAAGTATCTTATTATTTGTTTTGTTTCGCAGAAGAAAGAAAGTCATATGAGTTTGAGACATCATAAGGGTGAGCACATGTTGAGAGAATGATAATTTTTAGGTGAACTGTTCCTTTAAAAAAAAAAATAATAATAAGTGAGGTGCAAAAACATACATGCATTAATAGCATCCATCATATTTCAAATGAAGTACCACTCTGGTGCCTGCATTTTGGCACTTCAGTTACAAGTTTTTTTTTAAGAGCCACAAGTGAGTGCTCCAGTGAGAAGCCATGAGCTTTTTAAAGACTGCCCTCAAAGCTAAAAACTCACAATTCCTCTGCTCAGTATAATTCTTTCTGCAAGCAAATTTTCCAGCCATCAGTAAAAACATGCCTTTCAAAGCTTTCTTTCACATGCCTCAAAAGATTAATACATCTGCCCCATAAATATTTGATATACAGTATTGTCAGGATTTCTATGATTTCCTGGATGACAGGTGAAAATTTTAATACTGAACCATGAATGCTTTTGCATTATTAAAGAGACAGATCACTGAAAAAAGAAATAAATAACTAAATAAATCTGTCATTATTTACTCACTCTCATGTTGTTCCAACCATGGACAACTTTCATTCTTCCATGGAACCCAAAAGCAGATGTTAGGCAGAATATTCACTTCGGTCACTATTCACTTTCATGCAATGACAGTAAATTCATCAGGAGTGGTGGTGGCGGCGTAGTGGGCTAAAGAACATAACTGGTAATCAGAAGGTTGCTGGTTCGATCCCCACAGCCACCACCATTGTGTCCTTGAGCAAGGCACTTCACTCCAGGTTGCTCCGGGGGGGATTGTCTCTGTAATAAGTGCACTGTAAGTCGCTTTGGATAAAAGCGTCTGCCAAATGCATAAATGTAAATGTAAATTGTGACAGAGGTGAACATTCTGCCTAACATCGTCTTCCATGTTCCATGGTAATGTTGCAAAATGTTGCAAATTTATTCATGATTCAAATATGTGAATTTGAAAAGAAAAGACAGTTTCAGATCACTGCTTTGAGGGAATTCTTTTTTTTGATTGCTTCAAACTTATGACTAGTGAGTGCTGCCACACATATAGACAACAGCATCACTCCACATTGAAGTACTCAGTTGTTTATTGGCTGTGTGTTGGTTGTTCTTTATCTATGAAATGTGCCTAGACTTTGCTCACTGCATCAGAAGTCGTGTGACTCTGATCGATAAAAGCCAGTGCCCACCAGCGAATAGTCCACCATGAAGCTGGAATAAAAATGACAAGCTGAGGTCTGTTCACTAATTCAAGGGTAATGACTTGCTCCTCATTGTCTCCCCACGGCAATGCTGCCTGCCATCGTCCATCGCTCCTCCTATTCATCTCTCTGTGCTCCCGTAAATCACTTTACAACATCAATGGCTCCTTCGTGTCTGCAGGGAATAGACGCAACACACAACTCCTTTTCTGACAGCTCGTGATAGCATTTGATGGTTTCGATAGCAGACGAATAAACCTTTGAAACTCTGAAAAATGTGGAGCAAACTTACTGACGATGATGTCTCTTTGAAACACAATCCTCATTTTCATTTCACCCCTTTCACTCATTAATTAAATCTCCAATATAAAGCATTTTGTCACCGATTCAAAGACATGCATTTGATTTCAATAAAGTTGACGCTTCCCAGAACTCAAATGAGTTTTTCACTAGAACTGTCTTTAAGCTGATAATGAGACAGAGTGGCATCTTTTATTAGGCCTGCTTCATGGAGCTGAAAGCATTCATGCACTTAAAATGATGACGTTTGTGAGTAGAGAACTGAGATGTACTGTACACACACATATGGTCTTTTGGTGAGTCATATAATAAACATTTGTGTCTGGCTTTTGATGGCCTAGAAAATGGCCATTTGTGTCTGGCTTTTGATGGCCTAGAAAATGTGCTATGACTAGATATACATAGAACAATACATGATTCGTTTGAGTACAAGTATTATAAATCTGACCACATCAGAGGTAGTTGATTTCAAACAATGTGGTATTGGAAAATAGAACAAGGCTAGAATATCGAGGTTAGACTTTCTATATCACCAGGGCTTTTAAATTAGATTTTAAGACCTGAAGGCAGTCTTAGCTTTTTTGTCAATCATTTTGCATGTGTGCGTTTCTTCAATTATTATATTAAATCAGCTAGGGCTTAAATTGTTCTGTATTCTATAATTCATTAACTTGCTTGCAATATATTCAGAATGGACCATTTACATAGATTGTGATGATGTCTTAATTTAACATCATAAATCAAAATTTTTCAGTTTAATGTAACTTTAAAACTTTTACATTTAAGAACTATTATACTTTGTAAACGTAACACAGTTCAGCAGTTGTGGCGTTTCGTAGAGGGACCCCTAGTGTCACTACATCAACACAACGTCGAGTGTTACAGTTACTGTCGTAACCTCTGTTCCCTGATGTAGGGAATGAGACGCTGTGTCCCTATTGCCACAATGCTGTACTACCCCCTGGAATGTCCGGGACCCTGTCTCGGCTCCTCAGCACAAAACCTGAATGATTGCTTGCAAGCCAGCTCCTTTTACACATGTATGTCCGGAAGAGTGGCATGCAAATTCTACTCGCCAATTCTCACTGGCCTTTTCTCAAAGATCAGACGTGTTTGGGGCTCCCAAGATTGACCCCTAGTGTCACAACATCGACACAACGTCTCGTTCCCTACATCAGGGAATGGAGGTTAAGACAGTAACTGAGACATTAATTACATTTCATTTTTAATCAATGAGATTAGTTAAATGCCATCACATTTAACTCAGTTGAGATTATAATATAACATTTTAACGGTTTCATTCAGTTCTGTGTGATTTCTGAAGCCCTATACCACGCTTTAAAGGATTATTACACTTTAACCAAGAATAAACTTTTAAATGTTAAAATGAATAAAAGTTCAGTAATTGTTTAATCCTTTTTTAAGCATTAATTTTATTTTTGCTTGCCATGGGACACAAAAGTAGTTTTAAGAATATGCAAAAAAATGAAATAAACCACAAAAAGCACCATAAAAAAATTATAAAATTAACCCATACATTTTTTAGCTATAATCCAAATCTTCAGACTGCTTTCTGTGAAGAAATTCCCTGTGACCCAAATTCAAGCCATCGATCCTGCTGTAACAGTCAACCCGTGTTGGTTTTGTTTTAAAAATTGTAAAATTGCTGCCTCAAAAAACATTAAACCAGTGGTTCCCCTTCTGTCGCTCTCTCCACGTTGTGTCAGAGAAGAGACACTACGGGTCTCTCTTGAGCGCCGATATTCACCTCTGAACTATGAAAAAAGTCCAATGAGAGTTGGCACCCAGTATTTGCATGTCCCGTCCCCGGACATAAGGGTATTTAAGCGCCGCAAATACGGGAGTTCATTCAGAAAATTTCTTCTGAGCCGATGGTCGTGCATGCAGTCTGCTGCGAGTTACACACCAAGTTCCTGTTTAATCCTCTGACGCTCTGCATGCTGTTGGATCTGACGGCGCATAACAGTGGCTTTCTCATTCGTGCACGGCTGTGCATTCTTGCCCCTGGGCACTTCGACAGCGCAGACAACTCGAAAGAGTTATTTTAAAAGAGTGAATTTCACTCTAAAAGAGCAAAACACAGCGGCGTTGAACGTCCTTCTCAGGACGCATCTTTTTAAAGACGATTTTCCGCCTCTGTGTAGTTTCTGGAGGCGTTGATTTTCTCCACCTCTGACGGCCATAAAAACTGCCTTGCATTCCTGGGTTGCGATCACAAGCAGGCAGCGTTTTTATGAATGGTCTATGTTTTCAGTATGAGAACATAGCCATGACAGCATTGCGGTCGTAGGCTTTTTCTTGTAGTGAGAAAAAGCCACTTCAGCCGCCCCCACGCCTCGACTCCTTCCTACGGGATTGAGGCAGGCGCCGCGGCGATGAAAATGATCTGGGGAGAATAACGGGACGCCCAGTCTGAGCCTGACGCAAGAAGGTCCGCTATGCTTCCCCGGGCTTAATTGGTTCCGCGGGCATGTGCGCCGCTCACAGCTGCGCCCCCCCCGGATTCCTTCCCGGACGTGCATGACGAGCTGAGCAAGCCCAGCTTCCTCGCTCCTCCGCTCTCGCTACCCTCGGTGGTAGAACGGTAGCACGCCATGGCCCCCTCCTGCAAGTCCACCGGGCCAGGGCACTTCAAAATCTGCACTTGGGTGGTCCTGTTCTTGATGTGCTGCAGGAACTGCACTCAAACAGTCGATGGCCACTCCGTGGTCCAGAAACGCAACGATGGACAGGCAGTACGGGAGGCAGACAAAGCATGCTTTCTCAAACGCCCCCGTCTCCCAGCTCCATCCATTCGGCGACACCACTTGACGACTTCACCCAGCAGTCCTCAGTGGTGAAGAAACAGACGAAGGCTATTTTCAAGCAAAAAAACCATCTTGCCCTGCCGCAAACCTGCCGCCAGGAGCCATGCCCTGTCTGTTCGCCGAGGGCGTCCTCCTGCGGCTTTCAAGAAAGAAAGAAAGTGGTGCTCCGCCTCAACTAACAAGTGAGTGGGCCCAGCTCTCAGCCCCAGTGTTGAGCTCCCCGCAGAATTTGGACACCCATCGTCTCACGGACCCCCTTGAGGACCCAGAAGGCTCCCAGGCGCTCCTGAGATGACAGACCCAGAGACCGAGACGTTAGCTCCGGAGCTGGTAAGACCACTCCGTTCCCCGGTGGAGGGCCGGGAGGAGAATTTTTTGTTAAATTCTTTACACTCTATAGAGCTATTTCATTGTTGTCTCTGGGGTCATCTGACCCGCAAATGCCGTTCTCACGGCACTCTGCTTTCTGGCCTCAACAGTCCCGGCTCCACGGACGCGGTGTCCCCGCCTTCAGCCCCACGACTGTTCCCCGGCCGGCCGGTTCAGACGAGTCCAGAGGACGCCAGCATCAGACCTCCTCCTCAGTCACGAACCCGCCCCCTGCCAGATGCGTGGAGCAAGGTAAGTGCTTTGAGTTTATTCTCAGCACCAGAGCCTCGGGACGCCACGTTGCCTTACCTGTTCCGCACCGCTGCGAAGCCCCGCTGGGTACGTCCAAAAAACTTGTCCCCTTGGTGCCCCTAGCACGGAGTTTAGAGGCGTGGCTTTCACTGCCCAACCCGTCACGCTGGCTGCACCGGACCATTCGACTCGGTTACGCAATTCAGTTTGCCAGGTCTCCGCCCCCCTTCGTGGGCGTACATTTGTCTGCAGTACACGGCCAACATGCCCATTCCCTGCGTGAAGAAATCGCCTCCCTTCTATTAAAGGACACGATAGATCCTGTCCCTCCAACCGAAACGAAGAAGGGTTGTACCCAAGAAAGGCGGCGGCTTACGACCGATCTGGGACCTGCGAGTTTTCAATCGGACCTTGTCCAAACTCCCGTTCAAAATGCACACCCAGAAACAAATTCTATCTGGTGTCCGGCATCTAGATTGGTTCGCAGCGGTAGACCTGAAGGACGCGTACTTCCACGTCTCAATTCGCCCTCGACATCGACCCTTCCTACGGTTCGCGTTCGACGGCCAGGCGTATCAGTACAAAGTCCTCCCCTTCGGCCTGTCTCTGTCCCCTCGCGTCTTCACGAAAGTCGCAGAGGCAGCTCTTGCCCGCTCCGAGAAGCCGGCATACGCATACTCAATTACCTCGACGACTGGCTCATACTGGCCCACTCCCGAGAATTACTATGCGCACACAGAGACCAGGTGCTCAGCCACCTCAGCCGTTTGGGGCTTCAGGTCAACTGGGAAAAGAGCAAGCTCTCCTGGGTCCAGAGCATCTCTTTTCTCGGTCTGGAGTTAGACTCAGTCTCAATGACAGCACGTCTCTCCAACAAGTGTGCTCAGTCAGTGCTGAAATGCCTCGCTTCCTTCAAGCCAGGTGCCGTGGTCCCGCTAAAACGTTTCCAACAGCTCCTGGGGCATATGGCATCCTCCGTGGCGGCCGCACCGCTGGGGTTGATGCATATGAGACCACTTCAGCACTGGCTCCGGACTCGAGTCCCGAGACGAGCAACGTAAAGGTTACCTCTGCCTGCCGCCAAACCTTCAAACCCTGGACAGACCTCTGCTTTCTAAGGGCAGGAGTACCCTTGCAGCAGGTGTCCCGACGCATTCTGGTCACAACCGACGCCTCCAAATTGGGTTGGGGCGCCGTGTGCAACGGGGGCGCAGCTGCAGGCCGGTGGAACCAAGGCCCGCTGCGCTGGCACATCAACTGCCTAGAGCTGCTGGCTGTTTTTCTGGCCCTGCAGAAGTTTCTCCCGTTAATTCGGAACAAACACGTCCTAGTCAGGACAGACAGCACCACGGTCGTAGCCTACATAAACCGCCATGGCGGTGTCAAGACAAAGCTTTCCTGGCGGAGAGTGGAGGCTCCACCCCCAGTCGGTCCAGCTGATTTGGGACCGGTTCGGCAAGGCTCAGGTAGTCCTGTTTGCCTCCCAAGAAACCTCCCACTGCCCTCTCTGGTATGCCCGGACAGAGGCTCCCCTCGGGGCAGACGCGTTGGCACACAGCTGGCCTGCGGGGCTGCGCAAGTATGCATTTCCCCCAGTCAGCCTTCTTGCACAGGTGCTATGCAACGTCTGGGAGGACGAGGAGCAAGTCATTCTGGTAGCCCCTTACTGGCCCACCCGGACTTGGTTTTCGGACCTCACGCTCCTCACGACAGCCCCTCCCTGGCGAATTCCCCTGAGGAAGGACCTTCTTTCTCAGGGACGGGGCACGCTCTGGCACCCGCACCCAGACCTCTGGAACCTCCACGTCTGGCACTTGGACAGGATGCGGAAGATCTAGCCGGCCTACCATCGACCGTCATAGATACAATCAATCAAGCCAGAGCCCCCTCTACCAGGCATCTTTACGCTCTAAAGTGGCGTCTGTTCGCGGACTGGTGTTCTTCCCGAGCCGAAGACCCGCAGAAGTGCACAGTTAGGTCAGTGCTCGTGTTTCTTCAGGAGAGGCTGGAGGGGAGGCTGTCCCCCTCCACCCTCAAGGTGGATGTCGCCGCTATCGCGGCCCACCACGACACGGTAGACGGCAAGTGTCTTGGTAAGCACGACTTAATCGTCAGGTTCCTAAAAGGTGCTCGGAGGATAACTCCCTCCCGGCCTAACCTGTTCCCCTCCTGGGATCTCTCGGTCGTCCTTACGGAACTCCAGAGACCCCCCTTCGAGCCGCTTGACTCAGTTGGACTCAGGGCCCTCTCTCTCAAGACCGCCCTTCTGATCGCGTTCGCTTCCATCAAGAGGGTCGGGGACCTGCATGCGTTCTCTGTTAGCGACGCTTGCCTGGAGTTCGGTCCGGCAGACACTTTCGTGATCCTAAGACCGCGACCGGGCTACGTGCCCAAGGTTCCTACCACACCCTTCAGGGATCAGGTGGTGAACCTGCAAGCGCTGCACCGGGAGGAGGCAGACCCAGCCCTTTCACTGCTGTGTCCAGTACGCGCTTTGCGTATTTATCTGGACAGCACACAGAGCACCAGACGCTCTGAGCAGCTCTTCGTCTGCTTTGGGGGACAGCAGAAAGGGAACGCCGTCTCCAAGCAGAGACTCGCCCACTGGGTTGTCGACGCCATTTCCCTGGCTTATCACACCCAGGCCGTGCCCCCCCCCTTGTGGGTCCGAGCACACTCCACCAGGAGTGTTGCGTCCTAATGGGCACTGGCTAGGGGCACTGCCCTAGCAGACATTTGTAGAGCAGCGGGCTGGGCAACACCTAACACTTTTGCGAGATTCTACAATCTCCGAGTTGAGTCAGCATCGTCCCATGTTTTCTCAGGTACGAGCCCGTAGAACTCAGTAGCAGGCCCACGATCTGACCGGGTGAATCGCTTGCACCTAGCGCCCTTCCCCCTAACCAGCAGAAACAGTGCACCTTCATTCCCAGGAGATCCCAGGTTTGGGACACTGGTTGACTCCTCCCTAGCCCTCGTGGGTCACAGTTCAGCGGAGGAACTCGCCGACCCAAGCCACTGCGGGTACCGCAAGCTACCCTGTACTGGTATAGGTGCTCCACAGGTAAGGCCTCCTTCGGACTCCCCCTGTGTGTAACACCGCTCTGGCGAGCGGACTCCCGTGTTTCCCTTAGGCAGTCACGGCTGCCTCGGTTGCCGTGCTGTATGTTCTCCCCTCTATGAGGCTGGATCCACCACCGCACCAACTTTTCCACATAGGCCCTAAGTCAGGCCTCTGATGGTTTTGCCACTTAAACTTGCCTCCCCTCTCGGGTAGGCGTGGCCTCCGCAGGGTCTTCTCTGCCCTGAATAAGGGCTAAGACCCCTTTCCCTCAATGCGTGTAAGGGCCCCGGCCTTAGTTGCTCTATGCGAGAAACATAGAGAGAAAAGAGGCCCGGCCAGGCTTGGCCCGTTCCCAGGTTGGCGGCCAGCACCTTGTTCCCCCCTCCAGGGTAACGATAAGGAATCCTGATGGCTTAAATGGGGCATTGGGGAAGGGTATGTGCAGCCTGATACAGTTGGTCGTCCTGCACGTAAGAATACCTGCTCGCTCCTGTATCAGCAGTTCACGTACACGGCTCAGCGCATGGCACTTTTATAAGTGGACCCCTAGTATCGCTTCTCTGACACAACGTGTAGAGAGCGACAGAAGGGGAACGTCTAGGTTACATATGTAACCTCCGTTCCCCGATGGAGGGAACGCGACGTTGTGTCTCCCCTGCCACGTCGCTGAGCCGAACCACTGTTGTGGCCGGACCATTTCCGGCTCCTCAGAAAAATCCTGATTGAACTCCCGTATTTGCGCCGCTTAAATACACGTATGTCTGGGGGCGGGACATGCAAATACTGGGTGCCAACTCTCATTGGCCTTTTTTCATAGTTCAAGAGAGACCCCTAGTGTCGCTTCTCTGACACAACGTCTCGTTCCCTCCATCGGGGAACGGAGGTTACATACGTAACCTAGACGATTTATACAGCAGTGATGTTGAATGATCATTGGCTCTCAAGTGTCTCGTGACCGTTTGCCACATGCCGTATTCTGTGATGTATATGTTTTAATGTGATATGACAGCACCGTTATGGAGTACATCAGAAGAAGATTTACAACAATCAATAATTTTAATTCCACTATTTACTTTACACAATGCTATTGTATGCTGTCAGGGAGCACATTGGATGAGGCGCATCTGGACTACAACCACAATTCCAAAAAAGTTGGGACTTTTTACCATCCTTTACTAAATTGAAAACACTACAACTACACATTATATTATGTTTTACCTTGCGAATTGTATTGTTTTGTTTTTAATGTACAGTAATTTCAAATCAGATGATTGCATCACGATCCAAAAATTTTGAGAAAGGGGCAAATTAAAACTAATAACAATTTGACGAGTTAAAATAACAAGGCAATGTGAAGCAGGAGATGTTAAACAGGTGAGGCAGTCATGTCATATCATATAAGGTGCCTCCAAAAACAGCCTAGTCCTTCAAGAGCAGGGATAATTCTAGACTTGTCAATTTGCCAACAGATGCTTCAGCAAATAATCCAGCACTTTGAGAAGAATCTTCCCCAAAGACAAATAAGAAGGATTTTGGGCATTTCACCCCCTACAGTACACAATATAGTTATGGGTTGGCAGGGTTACTTTTTAAATGTATTCCACTACAGATTACAGGAAACATGCTGTAAAATGTAATTTGTAATGCATTCCGTTAGATTACTCATGGTCAGTAACGTATTCTAAATGCTTTGTATTAATACTTCAGCACTGGTAGATTTTTTTACCTTTTTTTTTACTATAAAAACTGCCAGTACAGTAAGATAAAATACACATGTTAAAAATACATTCTCTGAAAACCTATATATTTTATGAGATATTATTATTATATATAAGATAAATCAAATTGATCTTGTTTTAAAGATTTTTAGATATTTTTACAGGAAAACAATAAAAAAAATATTATCAAGAATACGATTTTTGCCCTAATATCAAATGTCTTACTAAAAAAAAAAAGATATTATGATCCAATATGAATTTTCTTGATAAAAAAATATGATCATGCCAAGTAACATGTGCATGTGAAATGGCTAGAAATAGCATTTTAGCGTAAAACTGACAATGTACACAAGGTTTATTTCTATTTCTTCTGCTCCAAACTTACTTCAAACTTACTTCTCTGTCTACTCGTATGAATGTTACACATCATAAGTGTTTCACCGCTGTTCAGATGCACTTTGGATCGCATCATTTATATGTATAAATGTTTACCATCTGAAATAACTTAATATTAAAAGAAACAAATGACAATAAAATGCAAAGTAATCTCTTCAGCAATCAAAATACTTTTTGAATGTAACTGTATTCTAATTACCAATTATTTAAATGGTATACAGTAATGGAATACAGTTACTTATATTTTGGTATTTTAAATACGTAATGCCATTACATGTATTCCGTTACTCAACTTCTGTTGAAGATTCAAGGAATCAGGTCAAATCTCGATGTGTAAAGGGCAAGACGAAACCCATTTCTGAATGTGCATGACCTCTGACCCCTCAGACATCACTGTCTTAAAAAATCATCATTCATCTGTAATAGATATCATGAACATGGGCTTGGGATAACTTCAGTAAACCTTTGTTTGTCAACATCAGTCACCGCTTAAGTTAAGACTTTACTATGCAAAGCAGAAGCCCTACATCAACACTGTCCAGAATCGCTGCCGACTTCTCTGGGCTCGGTCTCATCTTAGAAGGAAAGTAGAACAGTGGAACTGTGTTTTTTGGTCCGATGAGTCCACATTTCAAATAGCTTTTGAAAAACACAGCTGTTGTGTTCTCCTGGCCAAAGAGGAAAAGGACCATCCAAGCTGTTATCAGCATCAGGTCTAAAAGCCAGTGTCTGTATGGGCCAGGGGTGTGTCAGTGCCCATGGCATGGGCAACTCGCACATCTGTTAGGGCACCATTAATGCAGACAGATATGTAAAAATGTTTAATCAGCATATACTGCCACCCATCACCATCTTTTCCAGGGACGGCCCGGCATTTTCAGCAGGATAACTTCAAACCACATACTGGACGAATAAGCAGAGAGTGGCCTGCCTGCAGTCCTGACCATCTCCAATTGTGGTGCATTATGAAGCGCACAATATGGCATCGAAGACCCCATACAATTGTGCAGCTGAAGATCTGCATAATGGATGAAGAGGGGAAAATTCCACTTTTTAAACTTAACAAACTTGTGTCTTCAGTGTCTAAATACTTAATAAGTGTTATTAGAAGAAAAGGGGATGTTTCACAGTTGTAAACACTCGACTGTCCCAACTTTATAAAATTTTGTGAGGTAAAACATCACATAATGTTTAGCTGTAGTGCTTTAAAAATAGCAAAGGGTGAATATCATTTACAAATCACTCCTTTTTGTTTTCCTTTTGTCATTTTGCATACTGTCCCAACTTTTTTGGAATTGGGGTTGTAATTATTACTTTTGTACAGAATTTTTTTAAAAATTCTGAAAACATTTTAGTGATTAAATTTATCTGCCTGTTACATGTTTTATATGTAATAACATTTTAGTGCCTTTTTGTAGCTACAGACACTATCCTAACATGCACCGCGAAATACCTCTAATTTTGTATTCTTCCACTTGTGCTCCATTTTCCGAGCTGCTCTCTTGAGAGCATGTGTATGATCATTGTACCATGGTGCAGGGCTTTTTTCTTTTAATTTTCTTTAATCAAAGGGGGTGAGAATATCAAGAGTGCTCGAGAAGACTGTATTTATATTTTCTGTTTGTTCATCAAGTTCTTCTAGACTTTGTGGTTTACTGAGTGTATGAGATAGATCTGGAAGATTATTAGTGAAGCTATCTTTAGTGGTCGAAAGAATTGTTCTACCTAAATGATAGCATGGTGTAGATTGAGTAACATTAGCTGATCACAGCATAAAAGAGACAAGGTAATGATCTGAGATGTTATCGCTCTGCGGTAGAATTTCTGTAGTATCATTATCAAATCCATATGACAGAATTAAATCTACCATATGATTATGGTGATGAGTTGGTCCTGTCACATTTTGTCTGACTCCAAGCGAGTTGAGAAAATCGATAAATGCTAATCCCAATGTGTAATTTTCATTATCTATTGTGAATGTTGAAGTCACCAATAATTCAAGCTCTATCTACAGTAACTACCAGATCTCATAGAAAATTTGCAAATTCACCAAGGAAATCAGAATAATTAAGGCCCGGGTGATCTATATACACTCACCTAAAGGATTATTAGGAACACCTGTTCAATTTCTCATTAATGCAATTATCTAACCAACCAATCACATGGCAGTTGCTTCAATGCATTTAGGGGTGTGGTCCTGGTCAAGACAATCTCCTGAACTCCAAACTGAATGTCAGAATGGGAAAGAAAGGTGATTTAAGCAATTTTGAGCGTGGCACGGTTGTTAGTGCCAGACGGGCCGGTCTGAGTATTTCACAATCTGCTCAGTTACTGGGATTTTCACGCACAACCATTTCTAGGGTTTACAAAGAATGGTGTGAAAAGGGAAAAACATCCAGTATGCGGCTGTCCTGTGGGCGAAAATGCCTTGTTGATGCTAGAGGACAGAGGAGAATGGGCCGACTGATTCAAGCTGATAGAAGAGCAACTTTGCCTGAAATAAACACTCGTTACATCCGAGGTATGCAGCAAAGCATTTGTGAAGCCACAACACGCACAACCTTGAGGCGGATGGGCTACAACAGCAGAAGACCCCACCGGGTACCACTCATCTCCACTACAAATAGGAAAAAGAGGCTACAATTTGCAAAAGCTCACCAAAATTGGACAGTTGAAGACTGGAAAAATGTTGCCTGGTCTGATGAGTCTCGATTTCTGTAGAGACATTCAGATGGTAGAGTCAGAATTTGGCATAAACAGAATGAGAACATGGATCCATCATGCCTTGTTACCACTGTGCAGGCTGGTGGTGGTGGTGTAATGGTGTGGGGGATGTTTTCTTGGCACACTTTAGGCCCCTTAGTGCCAATTGGGCGAAGGAATTGTTTCTGACCATGTCCATCCCTTTATGGCCACCATGTACCCATCCTCTGATGGCTACTTCCAGCAGGATAATGCACCATGTCACAAAGCTCGAATCATTTCAAATTGGTTTTTTGAACATGACAATGAGTTCACTGTACTAAAATGGCCCCCACAGTCACCAGATCTCAACCCAATAGAGCATCTTTGGGATGTGGTGGAACGGGAGCTTCGTGCCCTGGATGTGCATCCCACAAATCTCCATCAACTGCAAGATGCTATCCTATCAATATGGGCCAACATTTCTAAAGAATGCTTTCAGCACCTTGTTGAATCAATGCCACGTAGAATTAAGGCAGTTCTGAAGGTGAAAGGGGGTCAAACACAGTATTAGTATGGTGTTCCTAATAATCCTTTAGGTGAGTGTACTTTAGCAAGGGCAAAAGATGACAAGTATTTTTTATTTATATCTGATGGTGTTACATTAAGCATTATTAGTTTAAAGGACTTAAATTATATCCTGTCCTCTGAGTAACACCAAAAACGTGTACAACAAAAATTGTAGTTACACCTTTTTTTTTTAGCTCTTTTGTAATATTATTTAGGTTGTTTTGTTGCAAATAATTGCTTTGTGTGATGATGCAATTAGGGTGATCTGAGACCCCTTTAGACAAGTTGGACCTTGTTAAATCTATTTCAGTTCACCTCCTACATGTGCGACTGAAGTACAGGTATATGCACTTCAGTGGACAAACAAGTCTATTTAATGATTGAGCTAGAATCGGTTATAAACTTCCTAATTTGAGCTGTGTTACTGTATCTAAATTTGGATGCTTGGAATGAGAAATAGAACAAGTTCAGGACATGACCCAGCCAGAATTTTAACCCAGGTCCCCATGAGCCAACTGTTCTTATTTATATCAGAAGCAAGTGTGCTGCCTTATGTGCCACATCTCATTTACACTAAATTATTAATGATGGGCGGTCATAATAGTTTAAGGAACAAAGGATTTAAAAAATTAGTTTTTCCAAATATACCAAGAACAGAAAAGTGCACATTTAAACATTTACATGTTTTTGTCAAGCTTAAAAGGCTAAACCTTTTTTAATATAAATTTAAAATAGATTAAGTACAAATGTAGAACTGTCACAGGGGCAGTTCACACAGAACATGTACTTGTGTTAAAAAAAAGCTAGATGCAGCACAAACAATGGAAAATAATGAACATTAGGTACATCTTTGGTATAGCTGTTCTTTCTATTCTTTGTTGGTTTCAAAAATGTGCTCTGAGGTTGCAGGTAAAAGCACAACATAACAGAGAACCCACAAGGTAATACAGCAATCTACATTCCTTTTGCTGTAAGTTTGTAAATCCAATTGATTGTTCTTGACTCATAACTTAAAAAAGCCCCAAAAAATAATAAGTCGGGAAAGCCAAAGAGAGATGCAGACACAGTCAGCAAAGGCTAATATCAATCTATAGTTGACTTGCAAGAGTGAGTGCCAAGTGTGTGGTTTTCTGCCAACAGGCAGATGAGCTTGTTAACTCACAGTAGACATCCACTCGGATGGATTTGATGGCTGGAGTGCCGAGGCCATTCTCAGCCTTACAGTAATAGCGGCCACCCTGGTGCCTCTGGATGCGGGTTATGCGTAGTGTCTCATTGAATACACTGGTGTCCTGGAAGCGGTCAGTAGCACTGCCTGCTGTCTTGGTCCATCGTATCTGATGCAAAGGAGGCAAAGAGAAAGAGAGAAAAGCAAAGACATAAGCTGAGTATGAACTTGACATACAGTAAGAGAAATCATTATTACAATCATTGACAGTATCAAGAGCGATTGACTTCAAAAAATGCTAAATTCCTTTACCCACTCATGTTTCAGCATGGCAACGTAAGCACATCAATCAGAGAGGCAAAAGACCGCCAATATTTCTTCCAAAGCACCTCACACACTTTTGTATTTGTGATCAACAGAAGATTTGCCGACAGTGTAACCAGATCCAGAAGGAATCTTATTCCTACTATTTTTATACTATTTTTTTACACTTTCTATGCTGATTTTAGGGGAAATCTGCCAGATTTTGTGGAATGGAAAACTCTTCTTGATAGCTTAAAGCATAATTACATTTGCCAAAATATTAAATAAACTAACACACAAGGGCCGAGGTGTGTAGAAGTTTTTGTAAATGCACATTTCTCTGGGAAAAAGAGATGAAATTAAGCACACTGGTTTATAAACCCCAAACATGGCAAATAAGAGCAAAAAGGCAATTACTAGGAGTTTTAAAGTAAACCTTAAATGGCATTCAAAATGCAATGAAAACAAGATTTTATCCAGCAGAAAGTGATTGGACCTTGAAAAATGGGTGTTATTCATTTCAGAGGCAGAGCAATTTATTACAATTTGATGAAAGATTACAAAGGCAAAAATTGTTCTTATTCTTTCGAATAATAAGGTTGATTTGAATACAATGTAGAAAGCAAAAAAATAGGATCCATTTTAAATTTAATGTTGACATTAAAACATAATTAGACATTTAAAAGTTGGCAGTGTTGTCAATTACAAGACAGATGCAACAAGCTACATGCATCAGGCCACAAAGTAAAAAACCATAGTGTTTACTCTAGAATTGTCTCATTCAAATGTCTCATTAAAGATTTACAGGGAAAACAAAACATTTTCAAGGTTTATAAACCTGTGGACATACTGAATACTAGTAATTAATACCTAAGGTTTTGCTATCAAGACATGCAAACACACACACACATATAGTATAACCCTGAAGGATGCATGGAGAGACCGGTGAAAGAAAGCAACAAATGGAGCTCAGCTGGGGTGAGAGTGAGGTAGAGATAAGAGAGAGAGAGAGAGAGAGAGAGAGAGAGAGAGAGAGAGAGAGAGAGAGAGAGAGAGAGAGAGAGAGAGAGCGTTTAGCTCCCTGTGTGTACACTTTATCTGCCAACCAGCCAGACAAGTAGAGCAAATTGCCCATTCAGGCCTGGCTTGGCCTTCCCGAATCCTGAGTGAGACTTACTGTGTAGATGACCTACATTACAACAGAACCCCCCTTTATCATTCCTGCTGCTCAAAACCTAAGAGGTGGGAGCAAATCCGCTTGAGTCCAGCGACAAAGATCAATGCTCCGCCTTCCTCTTACAAGTACCAATTTCTTCCTCACCCCAACTATTAGTCCCTTTCTTGCTAATTTGAAGTATTTACAGCATCCCAATAATAATAATAATAATAATAATAATAATTAAAAAAAAGAAAATGAGCACTGTTTTATGACTGCCGCTAGTTTGCGCTTGCAAAGGTTGTCTAGGAAGAAATACCAGTGGGTGACACTGTTCGGAGCCCAACAGAGTCGTAACCTTTGGAAGTGGCTGAATGAAATCCATTTCATGCTTTGCTGCGGATGGAGGGTGGGCAGATTTGTTTACACACATATTGGATGTTGGTTAGGAATAACAGCGTATTGGAATTCATGGGGCTTAGATACGCTGGCTTTCTTTGTGAGCTCACACAGGAAATAAGGCTCCTAAAAAAAGTGCTTAGTCCAGTAAGTATGTCTGCATGTGTTGAGGTAGGCTATAGCTGACAGTGCGCAAATAGGAATTCTTCATGTATGAGGTGAGGAAATGGAACTGAATAATCATTTGGAGACTATGTGAGAGCAATTCAATACAATACAGGAGGAAATATTACCCACTCTGATCATGAAGACATTTTGTACTATACGTTTCCTCACTTTATACATGAATGGGTGTATACCATCTATATTTTCTGACTAAATACACTTAAAGGGATTGTTCACCCAAAATTTAAATTCTGTCATCATTTACTCAACCGCATGTTCTTCATTACCCGTATGACTTACTTTCTACTGAGGAACACAAAAGGAGATGTTAGGCAGAATGTTAATCTTGGTCACTATTCACTTTCAGTGCATCTTTGTCTCCTTGACATTCTGAATAAATTTTTTTCTGTTTCATAGAGGATAAAAAAAATCATATGTGTTTGGAACAACATGAAGGCAAATGATAACACTGTAATTCTTTTATGAATTATCCCTGTAAATCATAATAAATAGACTGTTTCTCACACATAGCTGTATGTCTTCAGAAGACTTAATATAATACAATATAATACATAAGTCATATGGACTACTTTACAGTGGTTTTATAGTTCTTTCTTGGTACTCTTTGGAGCTTAACAGACTTTGGTCACCGTATGCTTTTGTTTTATGGAAAACAGTAGTGTGAACATATCTCAAAACATCTTCTTTTGTGTTCCATGGAAAAGAAAATAGAACAATATGAGAGTGAGTAAAATCAAATATTATTGTAAAAAGGATATTAAAAATCTGTGTATCGGCTACACCAAAAAACTAAATGTTTGTGCTCAGATTACCAAGAGATTGTTTTTATTACTCAGAAATTTAAAATGCCTCATTAAAAAAGACATCTGCAGGATTGAAAAATAATAATAATAATAGTAATAATAATGTGGCTTATAATTCATCTTGGTGTTCATATAGAGATCATGATTCAAGCGATACGTTGGGGGTGGAATGTGATAACAATTTGAAGGCAGCCCACTGTCTTCACAACCAAAGTTCCTCCATAAATAGTCATAAGACTGTGGAAATGACAAGCCTTCAAACCTCATGCCACACAACACAGAGGAAAGTATTATTCCAGGGAAAGAGGACTTTTTTATTATTACAGTTAATAACAAGGAAATTATCTTAAAGTGTTCAGTAATGTTATGACCATGTTATTACAAAGCATATTACTAGAGAACAACTGATACTGATACACATTACACATTATATTATTAGTTTTACTTCTACTTTTTAAAACAATAATGAGAAAATAATCATTAGACCACAACCCAACACAATATTTATAACTATCATTCATGCCATTATATTCTGCAAAGCTGTTTTGCAATATAAATTGCCACAAATTAAATTGAATCTTCGTTTTGAGCTATGTCTAACTGTTAAAATAATATGCTATGCATTTTTATTCAAGAGTGAATGCTGTTATTTAAAAGTTGAGTAATTTATGCAAACCATACAATAAATAAGCCACTTTAACTGTGAACTCCTGATCCTGTTGTAACACCAGGTAATGTAATGGTGTTGTTTTGTGCTATTCTTTAGAAACCATCCAAATAGAGCAATTTAATTGTAGACTTGATATTAAAGACCTGACAATCAATTATTAGAATTATAATTTTTATCAAACCAATTATTTGTCTGTCTTTTTTTGTTATTTTTCTCCCCTTTTCTCCCCAATTTTGAATGCCCAATTGCCAATGCACTCTAAGTCCTCCACTCTAAGTGGTGGCGTAGTGACTCGCCTCAATCCGGGTGGCGGAGGACAAATCTCAGTCGCCTCCGCATCTGAGACCGTCAATCCGCACATCTTATCACGTGGCTTGTTGAGTGCATTACTGCAGAGACCTAGCGTGTGTGGAGGCTTCACACTATTCTCCACGGCATCCACGCACAACTCACCAAGCACCCCACAGAGAGTGAGAACCACATTATAGCGACCACAAGGAGGTTTACCCAATGTGAATCTTACCCAATGGTTGCTTAGGAAGCCTAACTGGAGTTACTCAGCAAGCCCTGGATTCGAACTTGTGACTCCAGGTGTGGTCGTCAGCATCTTTACTTGCTGAGCTACCCTGGTCCCACATTATTTGTCTGTCTTAATATATTACAATAAATAAATGTATAACAATATGAAAAATCAAAAGTGTTACAAATCACATCCTAAGCTCATTTCTGCCCGCCAGCTTTAAGTGGATCAGTGCCACAAAGCTCCTGAGCCAGGACACTGATGAGAGTTCTTTACTGATGGGCCCAGTGTGTCAAATGCAGACAGAATGCATCCATAAAGAGTGCTATATATAGCCTCCAGCCACCTCAGTCTATCATAAAGCACTCCTAGACTTATCTTTCACTGGCCCACTCAGTTTCTGAGGGACCTATGGGAACAGGTTCAGCAATGGAAGACAAAAAAATAACTGGTTAAACCTGGGCAAAGGATGCTTAGAATGCTCACAGATAGAGTCCAAAGCAAGAACTGATGAATGTTTCCATAAGTTCCGCAATGTGATGTCTAATTTATGCTTTCTTTGAATGCTGCATAGAGAAATCTATTTAAAGGGATGGTTACCACAAAATGAATATTCTGTCATCATTTACCCACTCATGTTGTTCCAAACCCATATGACTTTCTTCTTTCTTCAGTATATCTTTCTTCAATAAATCACAAAAGGAGATGTTAGCCTGAATGTTAGGTAAAGACTCAGTAAACACTATAATTGCATATTTATTCTCTCCATTCAATGTAAATTAAAAGTGACCAAGGCTGACATTTCACTTAACATCTTGTATTCCACAGAAGAAATAAGGTCATATAGTTAGAACAAGATGAGTGTGAGTAAATGATGACAGAATTTTCATTTTTGAGTGACTATATATGTTAATATAACCCTAGTGCTGAGGCAAATAAAGGCTTACTTCAACACTATGACACTACATTGTCATGAGGATTTCTCAAATAACAAAAAATAAAATCCCTTTTTTGTCACTCAACCATATACACAAGTGCAACAGTGGGTGAAAGTCTTGGGTGTGATCCAAACAACATAGCAGTATGACAATTACAATAAACATCTGATTTACACATAACCAGTTTACACATCTTGTTACACGCAATATACCTAATAATATACAATATACATTATACACAAAATTAGAATACTGTATACAATAAAAATACACTGTACCCCCTGTAAAGCATTGTGTTGATATTCAGCTGTCGGTTGATAGTCAGTTGCCAGAGTGTTATTAAGTGAAGTATAAAATGTGGGTCCAGTCTGAGGCTAATAAAGTGTGGTGCTGATACATGTATCATGAGCAATCGATAGTTAAAAAGTCTGATTGCTTGGGGGAAGAAGCTGTCATGAAGTCAGCTGGTGCGGGTCCTGATTCTGTGATACCGCCTACCTGATGGTAGCAGTGAGAGCAGCCCATGACATGGGTGGTTGGAGATGATCCGCCGGGCTTTTTTCACACACCGCCTTGTATAGATGTCCTGGAGAGAGGGAAGCTCACCTCCGATAATGTGTTTAGCAGTTTGCACCACCCTTTGCAGGGCTTTGCATTTGAGGGCAGTGATGTTGCCATACCAGGAGGTGATGCAGCCAGTCAGGATGCTCTCTACAGTGCTGGTGTAGAACCATGTGAGGATGTGGTGGTTCATTCCAAACTTCCTCAGCCATCTCATGAAGAAGAGGCACTGGTGAGCCTTCTTCACAATGGCCTCAGTGTGGATGGACCATGTGAGTTCCACAGTGATGTGGACACCGAGGAACTTGAAGCTGCTAACTCTCTCCACCGGTGCTCCATTGATGGTGATGGGGCTGTGTTCTCTGTCTTTTCTCATGAAGTCCACTACAAACTCTTTGGTCTTAATGACGTTGAGGGAGAGGTTGTGCTCCTGTCACCAGCGTGTCAGAGTGTGCACCTCCTCTCTGTAGGCTGTTTCATCATTGTCAGTGATCAGACATACCACTGTCATATCATCAGCAAACGTAATGATGGCATTGGAGCTGTGTGTTGTCACACAGTCATGTGTGTACAGGGAATACAGGAGTGGGCTGCTCCTGTGGGGCTCCAATGTTTAGTGTCAGTGATGAGGAGATGTTGCTACCCATTCTAACCACCTGGCATCTGCTTGACAGGAAGTCCAGGATCCAGCTGCACAGCGAGCTGTTTAAGCCCAGCAACCGTTTAAATTTGAGGACTCTTCCTTGCATTCTGAGGTCTGGCAGTGTTCCTCAGGGAATCAGTCAGCTCTTCTGCAGTCGTGCAGATGCAGTGATTTCCCTGGTGCCTGTCTCTTTTCTCCACTCACTAGTGGGACTGCTTGTCCTCTCCACTGAAAATGCAGCACTGAGATTGAGATGAGAGGTGTAGAGTGCTGCCTATCTAAAACCACACACATGCTATGGGACTGATAAGCCCCCTGCAAGATATGGCGAAGAGTGGGGCGTCGAGAGAATTAAGACCACTTTAGTGAGGTTGAAATGGAGAGTACTGCAGAAAAGCATCAGATGAATGATACATAGAGGAGTGCATGAGGCAGGAACACTGTATTTTGGTATCTCTCTGTGATAATCAAAATTTTGTTTTATTCAGTATTATACAGCATCCTCTTGAGCTAGGAAGCATAACCTTGATTTGCAGTATCATCAAACTATCATAACATCCTTATTTTGGAATTCACAAATCTGTTTTTTTTCTCTCCAGTATCTAGAGTATAAACAACCATCTGCCTAAAGTATTTTGGTCCAATGTTGTTGCTAGCCACATATTTGAGTAAGATACAACGCAGTGGTGAGTAGAAGGCTGTTTTCTTTTCATTCTATGCCAGGGCTCTATACTAAATTGTAATATATTGTAATAGCAATTTTTTCACAAACTCTTACAACAATACATTCTTTTAACATATCTGCTTGAGAAGTTGATGTGTTACTCAAATTAATATTCTATTTTCCAATCATTTTCAACTACAGTGATATATTGTGGTGTATATAACTTTTTTCCTTCTGCAGAACACAAAGTAAGATTTTAGAACAATATCTCAGCCCTGTTGGTCCTCACAATGCAAGTGAATAGTTGCAAGAACTCTGAAGGTCCAAATATCATATAAAGGCATCATAAAAGTAATCCATACAACTCCAGAGGTTTAATCAATGTCTCCTGAAGCGATCCAAAATATAACTCCTTTTTCAATGTATGTCTTGCCATTGAAGTCTCTAGGCACAATCAAGCTCTATTACACTTCCTAGTGCTTGACGCATGCTCAGCGCCAGATGGCATTATAGGAAGTGTAATCGAGCTTGAAATAATGACTGCCAAGAGACAGCTGGTGTCAAGATTTATTATGAAAAAGGAATTACATTTTGAATTACATTCAGACCCAAACCAATTGGATAACTTCAGATTTGTAGACTTTGTATGAAGTCGTATGGATTACTTTTATGATGCCTTTATGTGCTTTTTGGACCTTCAGAGTTCTGGCCACCATTCACTTGCGTTGTTTGGACCTACAAAGCTGAAATACTCTTCTAAAAATCTTAATTTGTATTCTGCAGAAGGTCATACACATCTGGGATGGCATGAGGGTAAATGATGAGAGAATTTTCACATAAAAATGTAGATGTATTAGATAAACTATCAAACTAAGTGGCATTTATTTTAAAGAGAAATATGACAAGAACACCAATTAAACAAAATCTTACAACAAAATATATACCGTCCAAAAGTAAGACAATAGTGTTTTGAGTCTTTTTGGATGTTGTAGTTAGTGTAACATGTCCATAGTTAATTTGATGAACTACTAGGGCTGGGAACTGATACAGATTTCCTGATTCAAATAGATTCCGGTTCACAAGCTCTCGATTTGATTTCATTCCGATTCAATATCGATTCATATCTCAGGTACAATTTCTATTTTGCTTAAATATGAAGCTAATGCTCTTAATTATAAAGGGAACATCTAACCTTCTAGGTAACCCTTTTAGGTACAATTCGATGTACCTAAAAAAATTATATGTTATCATTAGTTTTTCATCATATTGGTCATATTTTAGCTATAGAACATTTTTCAAATTAATTCTATTCCATCAGTGAATGTCTTGAAAATGCATAAATTATGTTGCATATATATTTTTGTTACATGTTTATTATTACTATATTAATATTTTGGGCTATTTTCAAGTGTTTACATTGATATGTAGAATGTGTCTTAAATAATATTGTCTCTTTAAGACTACCAGCATCAGCCAGTGAGCGCATATAACAAGAAAGGCATGATTTCTTGAGCGCATCCATTTGTGATTAGAAATAGAGTACGTATCTTTCTTTCTTTTTTTTAACTAGCAACTGACTGTAAATAACCAAAGGGGTATTAAAAGAGACATTATTCCATGACATTTGGTCGCACATTTGGAGTGATTTACTTGCATTATTGAGAGGTTGCCACAAAGATTAAAACATAAATCTTGTGATTTCAAAATCAATATCTATAGTCAAATGAAGATTGCAATACATCGGAAAATCCATATTTATACCCTGTCCTATGAACTACCCCAGTGGTTACTCTGCTATGACACATTTGTTAACTTAAGGGGAACTGCAAAAATGGCTTACAAAAGTTAGTACTGCTTCACTGATTTGGAGATGACACATGGTTTGATGTTGTGTTATCTAATGCAATGAAATGAATACACCTTAAAGTGTTGCTTAAGGATCTAAATACTTTCTGGGGCCACTGTACAGAAGGTAACACCCTTAAAGTGGGTTTAAGTTAACTGTGGATGTGTTTAGATATGATTAATTAAGGTTTTTTATTTGGTTTTATTTTGTTCCCTTGTCTTCCAGTACATGGTACTTATTCGACTGTATTTATGGTAAAATAACATAGCGTATTTGCAGAATTATTCTGAATAAAAACATTTACAATCATGTTATTTCATATTCATTTTTTGCAAAAGAGAGTAATCTATGTTGCCTTGCATTCCATTGCACTCACTAGAAGTCTTATGGAGGTATCAGCCTCTTGCTGAGGATCAAAGGGTCAAAGGGCAGTAAACACTGAGAGCCTCACCTGTGGCCGTGGATGCCCAGAGACCAGACAGGTCAGCTCCAAAGTCTCCCCCTCCTGGATAGTATAAACCCTCTCTGTGTAGCGCTCCTCCTCAATGTTGCATGCGTGACCGGAGTGGATGATCCGAACATTTGGAGGAGCTTCATTAGGGAAAAAATTGAAAAAGTGATACAGTTTAGTTTGCTGGATCATTTAAGGTCACATCATCAACCAGGCACACTGCAGAAAGCTGTCATAGAGAAAAATAAAACCCTTTTGCTGAGACTGATGCTTTCAGCCAAATCAAATTCAAGGTGAGGCAGTGCAATCATTCACCTTGCTCCAGCAGATGTAATTTTCACTACACCAGTGACTTGCTGTGTATGTAGAAGGATCTTGAACTTGCATTTCCAACCAATTATGTAGAAAAAAATACCCTAATTTAAGCATTACCTTATATTACATCCCAATGATGCGTAGGCGAATGATGAGGCAGAGTGCCTGTATTATTGATTTCCCCTCTGAGCAGAAGAACTCAGCTCTGGTACACTGCAGTGTGGTTGGTTAATGATGTTTCCTCCACTGATCTTCTCTAACAAAGCACTTTAAGGATGCAATTTCTATACAAACTTAGATATTGTTATTGATGCTCTTGAGCTTTCCTCTGTTTACTGCTGTTTTATAGTTCACACATAGCAAAGACTCATTAAGGTGAAACATATAATGTCTAACCACAAAAGAACACTACACAGAGTCTCGTCTCTTGATGACATGTAGCTTAACATTTTAAGACTTAAACTGTCTTTTTAAATACTTACAGTATGTTCCCACTTAATATGCAGAGTCAACTAAAAGTAAGCCACTTGTAGTTCGATTTCACTAAAAAGTGTAAAACATGTGGCTCCTTGGCAACATCCCATTGGAAAGAAAAATCACAAATAAGATTATAATAAACTTAATTTTTTAATATTTTCTCCTTTTAAATCTGTGCTGAATCTCACATGAATTCTCAAGAGTTCCAGAAGAGACCTTAGCAATGGCACACAGTGTGATCAGATTCGCAAAACTACCAAAATCTGAAATTAAAAGTCAATAAATAAGATTTCAAAATGAAGATTTCAGTATGAACACAAACAATTCTTATTAAATTCTCCCAAAACCAAATTATCTGAGCTATGATATCCACATTAATTTTACAGCTCTATAATCTTACCACATGTCAACAATGCTCTGTCTAATTTGATTACTCATACAAAATTTTAGGAGAAACATCTGAGACAAAGTTGATAATATATTGACACATAATAATGGACTCTAACTCTGCAAGTTTAAAGCATTTTGAAATGTTTTCCCACCAATGTAAGACAGATGTAGTTATTGGAAAACCTGTTCAAAAATTAAACTAATGACACATAAATTACACTCTTTAACTTTAACTCATTTAAAAACTGCATTTTCTGACCACACAAAAGTAATGGAGATTGACACAAACTGAAATGAAGACATGTCCCAGATCTAAGAGCGCACACCGGGGTACTGCAATGACAGAAAACACTGCCAAAAAGCACTATGTTGCAAGGTCTCTGCTGGATGCTGAAACAAAAGGCAAAAAAACAAAACAAATGTATTCTCTTCCTGTGTGCCAGCTGCCTGCTCTGTGCCCTGGCCTAGTTTCACACCAACTATTTTTAGAAAAATCAGTGTCTTTCTCACAACCCACCATATGACTGTGCTAATGTCCTTCCATATGACGTCAAGAATTTGTAAAGCAGTCATCACTGAACAGGCCTCATAGGTGGTCTTCCGGATTATAATTGATGAAAGAGACTGCATCTAGTGGTTTTGATGTCTACACTACGTCATTTGGTTATTTCCCGCAGACTGGAGACCACCCAAACATGCAGAGGAGGATTATCTTACATGAGTTACATGATAATGTCATTAGGGGGAATAAAATTGAATGACATAAGCAGTACAAACAGATACGTAATTCAAATAGATCTTATGCAACTCAAAATACTGAGGCATATTATTGCTTGCTAAACTTTAACATGTGTCAGTATACATGCATTCATATTTTCAGAATGGACCAATGTCCAGGGTTCCCGCACAGTTTGATAAATTAATAATTTCATCATCAAAACATTACATAACACAAGGCAGCAGGTTTCAAAGCACTTTGGATTGTGTCCCCTCATCATGTAAGTGCTGCTTTCACAATTGTCACATCCGTAACAACGAGATGTCACATCCGTAATGCTGTTTTTTTTCCATTTATGTGAAAGTGATGCTGAATTCAAATTAAATATTACATGTTCTTAGGAGTGACAGCACTTCTATATTCTGTGGATTTTATTAATTTAGAATTGTGTATTTCAAATCACAGTCCCTAAAAAGGGGGTCAAGCTTAATCATTAAGAACATTTACTAAATTAGGAAATCTTACCAATTTAATGTGAGCCTGACAGGTGGCTTATTCAGAATTCAGTATTGAATTCAATTGTGAGTAAAGAATTGTAATGCAAGCTAATAATGCACTTTTTGTTTCTGAGTTTTTTTAATTTATTGTTTATAAATGAGCCCAGTTACTTTGAAAGATGGAAAAAATTGAGTGAATAAATGTATCAATTTTTTTCGAAGTTGTGTAATTCATTTCTCAGTGATTTGAAACAAGGTTGCACAAAAAAGAAAAAACAAAACAGACGTTATTCTAAATAATTGGATATCAGGGTTGGCACACAAATTTTGTATTGCTGCATCCCTAATTTTATCAAATTAAATTAAATACAAAATTTCACTTGTAATATTCTGTAGTATTTTCATGTTTTCCATGACTGGGGGAACTAATATGTGTTTAGTACACTATAGAACAACCAACTGATGCTCTTTACAAAAGAACCCATTAAATGGCCCTATGGGCCATTCCATACCAATATTTTTGCCCCAACCCTCCTGACATGTGGTTTAGCTTTAATTAATTAGCACCTATTAATTCTGTCTGGTGGGTTTTCATCACTGGAAATGAGAACCACCATAATAGATTGTTTCTCCATAGCAAGCTATATTATTCACAACAATAAATGCACATCCCAATCTCATATCATCTATGTCAAGTATAGCACTGTCAAGAGTATTTTAGTATTCTATGAACTAAATAAGGCTAAATTCTCAGTTTAATTTCCTGTAATGTAGTTAGCATCTCAGAAAGCAGTATACAAGCCGTATGTTAAGGTTTCCAGAACAGATAAATCAAACTGGCGGCTATGTGATTGCCTTCTCCACTCCAGTGGTTGATTCAGGTTTGGCTCTCAGTTCAGGTATATTTATTTATGACTTCCCAATCAAACATTCTTTGATATCAAAGTTTAAATAAAAAATGACAAACAGATAACCTTCTGGTATTGTTCAGGCAGCCAGTTTGTGAGTATTATCGTTAAAACTCTAGATTACAAAGCTTAGATATTAAATTCAGATGTATTACTTTGCTGAAAGATTTTATTTTATGTATTTGATGGGTCTGTTATGTTGTATAGTGCTTTATAGGGTAATTTGTTATAGTTCTTGTATATGTGTAATGATGTTTTACAAGGTATTTAAATTTATTTATATTGATATTGTGTGATGTTTCAAAATGGTATAATTATTTACCACTGATTTACTTTGATATGAGGTGGAGATAAAATTTACTTCAGGGACAATAAAGTTTATTTAATTTAATTTCTTTTCATTTCATTTTGTAATATCTGCCTGCAGATAGAATTTAAATTTAGAATCATAGATATGTGAATAAACACTTTAATGAACACAGGTTGATGGAAAGCCATTCATAACTGCCAACAAAAATAATGGAAACAGACATAAAGGCATTGTTAAGCTGTTTGAGACAGTTTTATTCCTGTGGAGCAGACAAATTTGTTTATTATGGGTTTGTAATGTCTGGTTTTGGATGAAAGAGAATAATAAAAAAAAACACCACAAAGGTGCAATGAGGATTGAGGGCATACATTCAGCACTCCAATGTTCTGTCAAACATACAGTAAGAGCTTATTTAAAAAAAATTACATTAATTTAAAATTAATTATACACGTAAAATAATTTCATTACTGCAAACAAGAGCTTGGGGGGCAGGTCTTGTGCTTTTGGAAGACACATATTCCCGCAGATCTTAATATTAGGTTCCTTAGGTCCACTTCACCTGTTATTGTACCTTTGAATACCACAACAAAATTGAATAGAAATGTCACCAAACATAGTTAGAGACATAGTTATTATTCTAAAAATAATATTTAGTAAAAACCAAGGAACCGAGTACAAGTGCTAGATATATCGACCACGCCATTTAATCAACCGATGGCTGGTGTTTTTTGCCTGCTTGGTAATTTTTTTAATGGATAATTTGTTTTTAAATATTGTGTGAAGTACATGTTCATTTAATTTCAGTAATTTGTTTCTCATTTGTCATCCTTAGTACACTCTGTCGATATAAAATTGCAAGTTAATTGTGGAGGAACATAATTTTGTTGTGCTTCTGCAGTACTCCTCTGCGTGGATGAATCTGATGGTTTGAATTATACCCATGGTTGCCAATTCAATCACCAAATCTAATCTCTCCAAATAGGGTCTCTGGTCCCTTAGACTTGTTTACATTTAGTGCAGGACAGTTTTTTCTTCTTATGCTCCAAAATTGTGGAACTTGCTACTATTTGATATTAGAGAGGCACCGACTCATATTTAAATCCAATCTCAAAACATATTACTTATTAATTTATTTTTCTAACTTGTTTTATTATTAATACAGTTTTGTTATGCTGTTTTATTTTGTGTACATTTTTATTCTTTTCTTTTCTCTAACCTTTTTATATTAAATTATTTTTCTTTGTCCTGTGTAAATGTCTTGAGAAGCTACCTTTAAAGGCGATATATAAAAACAAAGTTTGTTATTATTATATTACCATATCAGAATGTATCTGACTAGCTACACCAAGAGTCACTGATCATACAGAATTCCTACAAGACGTACAATATATCCGGAAAAAAAAAATTGAGAAAGCAAATAGCAGGATTTCTTTCCAAATTTTCTAAATTTACAAAATTTCACACAAAATCAAACCCAACAACTCTGAATGTAAAATTATTATTGTAGGCGTACTGTAGTGCAAGAACATGGTTTTATTACACAGATTTTCTTTTTTTATGTAATGGCTCAATAATAGTATTTTGTTCACTTCTAAATCAATAATAAATAAATGAGAAATCAGGGGCCTGGGTAGCTCAGTGAGTAAAGACACTGACTGGAGTTCACGAGTTCGAATTCAAGGACGTGCTGTGTGACTCCAGCCAGGTCTCCTAAGCAACCAAATTGGCCCGGATGCTAAGGAGGGTAGAGTCACATGGGGTAACCTATTTGTGGTCACTCTCAGTGGGGTGTGTGGCGAGTTGTGCGTGGATGCCACGCATGAAGCCTCCACACATGCTATGTCTCCGCAGTAACATGCTCAACAAGCCACGTGATAAGATGTGCGGGTTGATGGTCTCAGACATGGAGGGAACTGAGATTCTACGTTTTTCATGACCATAGGAACCCTGACTTTTGCTTATCACTAAAATGTCTCTTTTAAATGCCAAATACGTCAATGGGGTGCAGCATTACAGACTAACACCTCGGTTTGAAAAGATCTAGTTGAACATTAATCCTTTTTTACAGTACAGATCTCTTTTGCTCAATCACTCTAGTCAGACACAGGCAGAGGAGGATAATAACCCTACTGGGTAGAGCCACTGGCCAACCGATTATCACTTTGATACACATGGTTCGACAACTGCCGCTGCCCAAGCCTCACTGGTCTCCTGCCATGCGGATTAACCCCCAGCCAATCTGGCAACCCACTTGTTCACATAATGTGTTCTGCAGTCTGTAGAGAGGTAATAGGCATGGAAGTGTACAACCCCAAAATGCAATTTTCCTTAATTGGTAATCTCAACTAAATTCAGCAATATTCTGGGACATTATTGACATCACTGAACTGACCTCTCCAACAACATCCTTATAGTAAATTTGAATTCAATTTAATTGAATTAATCACATTATATGATGATTAAAACATTGCATTATTGTATCAGACTAGTAAATCATTGAATACACATTGCAAAAAGTATTTTTGGAAATTAATATTTCATTTGTTTTATTTCCATATCATTGCATATACACTCACCTAAAGGATTATTAGGAACACCTGTTCAATTTCTCATTAATGCAATTATCTAATCAACCAATCACATGGCAGTTGCTTCAATGCATTTAGGGGTGTGGTCCTGGTCAAGACAATCTCCTGAACTCCAAACTGAATGTCAGAATGGGAAAGAAAGGTGATTTAAGCAATTTTTAGCGTGGCATGGTTGTTGGTGCCAGACGGGCCGGTCTGAGTATTTCACAATCTGCTCAATTACTGGGATTTTCACGCACAACCATTTCTAGGGTTTACGAAGAATGGTGTGAAAAGAGAAAAATATCCAGTATGCGGCAGTCCTGTGGGCGAAAATGCCTTGTTGATGCTAGATGTCAGAGGAGAATGGGCCGACTGATTCAAGCTGATAGAAGAGCAACTTTGCCTGAAATAACCATTCGTTACAACCGAGGTATGCAGCAAAGCATTTGTGAAGCCACAACAGGCACAACCTTGAGGCGGATGGGCTACAACAGCAGAAGACCCCACCGGGTACCACTCATCTCCCCTACAAATAGGAAAAAGAGGCTACAATTTGCAAGAGCTCACCAAAATTGGACAGTTGAAGACTGGAAAAATGTTGCCTGGTCTGATGAGTCTCGATTTCTGTTGAGACATTCAGATGGTAGAGTCAGAATTTGGCGTAAACACAATGAGAACATGGATCCATCATGCCTTGTTACCACTGTGCAGGCTGGTGGTGGTGGTGTAATGGTGTGGGGGATGTTTTCTTGGCACACTTTAGGCCCCTTAGTGCCAATTGGGCATCGTTTAAATGCCACGGCCTACCTGAGCATTGTTTCTGACCATGTCCATCCCTTTATGGCCACCATGTACCCATCCTCTGATAGCTACTTCCAGCAGGATAATGCACCATGTCACAAAGCTCGAATCATTTCAAATTGGTTTCTTGAACATGACAATGAGTTCAGTGTACTAAAATGGCCCCCACAGTCACCAGATCTCAACCCAATAGAGCATCTTTGGGATGTGGTGGAACGGGAGCTTCGTGCCCTGGATGTGCATCCCACAAATCTCCATCAACTGCAAGATGCTATCCTATCAATATGGGCCAACATTTCTAAAGAATGCTTTCAGCACCTTGTTGAATCATTGCCACGTAGAATTAAGGCAGTTCTGAAGGCGAAAGGGGGTCAAACACAGTACTAGTATGGTGCTCCTAATAATCCTTTAGGTGAGTGTAAGCCTGTCACTGGCCAACAGTCCACAACAATCCATTTTGCAATTAAATGTACACCCAGATATGTTGTGTTTATGTCATCTTGTACTTACACTATTACCTTTTAATGAGGGAAAAATTCCACCTGTCACTTTTTTAGTTCCTTAGTTTTCACTTTTGTCACCCTTGTAGCTCCATAGTTCCCTTGTTAGCTTTCGTGTTCTCTGTTCATTGTTTTCACCTGCCCTCGTTAGTTTGCCATTGGTTTCTGTTTATTGCCCTGTTATCTTGTTTGAGTTCTGTTTGTTCATTGGCCCCCGTTTTCCCATGTCCATGTATTTTAACCCGGTTGTTTTCACTCCCCTCTGTCAATCGTTGAATGTTGTTAAGCCTGGTATGTGTTCCCTGCCCGAGTTCTCAGTGTTGTTTCATCGTGTTTAAGTTTCCTGTTTTCCCATTGTGGCTTTTTTCTTTGTGTTTATTTGTTTGTTTGTTTAAATAAAGTAAGCTGCATTTAGATCCACTCTCCTCGTCTGCCTTCGCTGCCTCCATTCGTAACAATGTGTATGGTGTAATAGACAACAAGCTCCAAGATGAGGTCTTTGGTGTGTCATTTATAGGTACACTCATTTTGATGACAGTAATAAAAGAAAAAAATGGGCTGCACTGGATGAAATTCTCTGAGCTTCCTTCCTTCCTTCCTTCCTTCCTCCTTCATCCATAGGGGAGCTTGATTGAATAAGCACAGCAAAACAAGTCATTACTTTTCATTTGCTTGGCACTAATTCTGTAAGGCCCATATACGCATTTGCATCCAAGTCAACAGTGCTATTTCAAATATCCAGGTTTTATTTGTGTGTGTAATGGTTAGTATTAATCATACTCGATACATGGCTAATAGACCTTTTTCACACTCCGGGTTTTGGAACGCGGAAGTTTAAGTTTGCAGGGTAAACTTCGTCAGTGGTGAATGGGAGACCACAGCAAATATTATTTTCACTTACCCATTTGCTCCAAGACCAAAAGAAAAAAATCCACTATTACATTTGAATAACTTTCTAGAAGACGAAAAAAATAGAGAGCGGTGGATTAAGACAGTCAGATGGGAGAAGATGCCAAATTTACTGTCACTCTCTCAGCAGCTGTAATATAACCCCCCCCAATATTAAAAAAATATATAATCAAAAAAAAAATGTTTCATTTATGCTGCTGAATAAGGTGGAAACGCATCATCACTGTCTGTGAGAATGTATATTTTAGAGGGGCTAGTTCAGACCCTAGAAATGAGGCACTGCCCAAGGCCAAACAATAGGTAAATTAATGATAAGTTATAAAGGGGATAAGTTATATATATATTTTTATATATTTGATTCTGTAATATAATGTACAGTCATAAAAGATCATGTCAATAATGCAGAATATCTAGTTATCCTTACTATGCCCTTTAGAAGAACAGCTTGGATTGTTTTTATGCCAATATACCACTGCGTCAGCTCTGAGTCTACTGCTATGATGACAATAGGTCACCCTTTTACCCTGTAAGCAAGCTGATATTGGCCTAATCTGATTTGGTAAAAAATTCTACCAATATTATTTCTAGTAGGGCTGGGTATCACCAAAAATGTCACGATATGCATCACAATACAAAGGCAACGATGTTCATTTTGAACTGAATTTCTATAGAGTTTATAAACTGTATAACAGACCACTTGTACATTAGCTGCACCGGCCTGAAAAATTGCGTTTTTAAGTGTGATCCGAGTTAAAGAAACACAATTTATTTTTATCAGATTTTACAGCTGATATTAAATTTGTTCAAATCTTGATTAGGGCTGGGCAACATGTAATAAATATCTTATTGATAATTGCCCTAAATATTGCGATATCCAATTACAACGTCAACCCATCTGCTGAGGGTCAGTGATACTTTTGCTTTATTGATTTTGCTTTAAAAATGAAATTCATTTATCAAAACATGAAAACTTGACACTTCTAAATTCAAAATGCACTTTAAACTAAACAAAAAAAAAGCAATTAAAATAACAGTGATAATTTTTTTTACATAACCACCTCCTAAAATCCAAACATCTACCATCTCCAATGGCCCCATTTTCCATCACGCAAGTATCCGTCAATGACAACAGGTGGAAAATGAATAATAGCCTACTAATTAAGAACTGAAGACAATTATAAATGTAAACATAGTAGTAATAATAATAATAATAATAATAATAATAATAATAACAAAGACTAAAAATTCTCTTGTGTTCTCAAATGTTGCCAAATATATATTCTTATCGAATTTGTGTTTGAATCGCGTTTTGGTAATACAGTAAATGCTGCCTGAGGAAAATAAAATAGCACTCAATATTAGGTTCAAGGTGAATGTGTCTTGTATTATTTTATGATTTAATCACTTTTGTCTTTGTTTCTTTAATAAAGATATATATTACTGAATCTGCAGTGTTGTGTTCACAATGCATGTTATTCCGCAAACTGCTCTGAGGAAATAAAGCAAACTAAACTCACAGCACTTCCTGAGATGATCGGAGATAATTTGCAGCATTCTCATAGACAACATTATTCTTGCAAACAGTTTTCAGATGAATGAAACAGAGAAGTGATAACTCTTTACATGTGCCTGTTTAACGAGACAGGCTCACGCTGCATGCCTCTGAACAAACAGCGAATCAGACACGGGCATTGATGGCTTTTCTTTTTTCCGTTCTTTAACATTTAATAAAGTGTGTTTCTTCAAGCGCATGTGTATGTCTAATTGCATTTCATATGTCACTCCAAGATGTCTTATAGGTTGCCTGCACACGAAAAATACTTTACCTGCATTTGGACGAGGAGCTTGCAAACTGGATTCAGCCTTGTCACATTTGGCGGGTGGTGGGTGCTACTTACACACTCTGGACTACTGTTTAATATATTTTTAATATATACTTCCCAGATCCATGGTTTTGCCATTTCCCGATATTGTCATCATTTGTCATGAGTGTCGCAATCGATATTAAGATATAGTCAATATCTTATTACATCGTCCTACCGTCCAGTCCTAATAATATCAACAAACAGCGGATCACACACGTGCACCGTCCGCTTTGCTTTCATCTGTTTTTCAAAATAATCAAATATGTTCCTTCAAGCACGTGTCTTTGTGTCTAAACAACAACAAATGTCACTGTCACCTTTTGTAGTGCTCGACTACAAAACTACTTGGAAATGCCCATATAGGGAACAGCTTCGGTAAATCTGAGGACCAGCTTGCTTGGTGGATTTCGGATTACAAGTCTGTTTTGTTTGTCTGTTGTAATAGCAATGAATTAGTTCTAAATTCACATCAGCTCAGTGGGTGACCTTTCATGCTTGGTAGGCTGCTTCTGCATATTCTAACACAGTTTGCTTACACATTTTTGATTCTCTTCATCCTTTTATCTATTGGCCTTGAACCGACAAGATATCTCAATAATAAATTAGATTTTACATTATCTATTTCAAGCTGTCAAACTTATCATGTAGCCCCAGGCTAGCTGTACTAAGGTATGCACTGGTATTTCTGTTCAATGTCTGAATCTCACCATTGCACCATTGAAAGACTTTGAAATTCATTTGAAGCCAATGATTTTCATGACGTTCAGTTCCGTCAACGGTTCTCGAACATATGCATTCTTCCCGGAAACAGATAGAACACCATATTATACAGAAATCGGACAGATTTTACTGCTCTGCTGAATCTAAAATTTCACGAAAAATAAATAATGCTTTAGCTGGAGCTTTACCCCTCGAGCTGGAGAATGCAAATAAATAGTAAAGTAAAATATATCGTTTTTGTATTGTCTACGTTTGTTGGATGCAACAGCAACAAGCATACAGTCCCACAAGTGCATTCTGATACGTGAATGAATGAACTAACTTGTTCTTTTTAATGAATCAGTTAAAACGATTCACAAATGAGTCACAGACAAACTCATTGTTCTAAAACGGCTCACTCACCAAATTAGTCAAAGTGAATTCAATTAACTGAATTAACAACTGACTCGTTCACTGAACAGCAAATCATTATTTTTTTTGTCATATCCAGCTCAAAATAAACCAAGAACTGTTACTGTGTTTTTTGTACTTAAGGTTTGTGAAACTTAAACTGACTGTATGATGTCATAATGGAGGTTAAGTCATTCGCATTCACTCCTATCATCTGACCAAAAGATCAGTTTCAGGCAGTTTGGACCACACAACATGGTTGGTAGACATGAGACAATGCTAATCAGTACTTAGATTCAGAATTTATAATGTATCATTTTATTTTAACATTGTTGGTAATGACTGGACAATGCTGGCATTTCTTGTATCAGAATAAATTATGCTAATTACTGATTGGCCTTCTTTCAAAATGCTTCAGCACTGGTTATCACTTGTTTGTTTGACAGTGCAAAGAGAGAACATTGGGATTTTGTTGCCAAAGTAGAAAAAAACATTGTAACAAAAAGTAAAATCAAGTAAAATAATTTTTATTTGTATAGTTTTTTATTTGTGATTTTCCCAATACAGATTGTTCCAAAGAAGCTATGTGTACATGTCTGTTATGTCTCAAAACATCAATTTCAAACACTCCTGGAAACATAATTGTCATGTTCACTGTTGTCTTTTGTTTTTGTGCTTTTATGTTGAAGTTTAGTTTAGTTCCTGTTTCCTGTTTCTTTTTGTAGTCCTTTGCAGTTTCATTTTATGATTGGTTTTCCCCTGATTAGTTCTCATTCCCTGATTATTTCCCCATGTGTTCCTCATTCCCTTGTTTGTTCCTTTTGTGTATATAAGCCCTTTTAGTTTTCTTGATTCCTTGTTAGTTCTTGCATGTGTTATGCTCTGTACTAGGTTTCCTTGTTTTTCCTTTGTCCTGAGTTTTCCCTGTTTTTGTTAATAAAAGCTGCACATAGATCCACATCCTCTGCCTGCCTACGTCACAGAAGAACTAACCTTCAGATGGATCTAGCAGCAATCTTCTTCCAGTTGAGCCGGGCAAACCTCCCTTTGAACGAATACTCACGTATGTTTTGCACCATTGCCAGATGCACTGGTTATGCGGACCGACACCTAAAGTCCATCTACCAGATCGGCCTCCTTGCCCATGGATGGGAGGAGTTGCCAGAGAGTGGTGAGTACACTTGGATTGAGTACATGGATATGATTTTGGAGAGGTTTGCTCCTGAGCCAACGCCCACGCCTGCCACGGCCAACGAGCTGAAAGCCTCGTCCGTCCCAGAGTCAGCGTTGCCAGCCTTGTCCGTCCCAGAGCCAGTGTTGTCAGCTTCGTCCGCCCGGAGGAGGAAGAGAAGAGGAAAGGCTTCTGCTCCCCACCCCACGCCTGCCACGGTCAGCGAACCAGCGCCTGTAGCCTCAACCGTCCCAGAGCCAGCGCCTGTAGCCTCGACCGTCCCAGAGCCAGTGCCTGTAGCCTCGACCGTCCCAGAGCCAGCGCCTGTAGCCTCGACCGTCCCAGCGCCTGTAGCCTCGACCGTCCCAGAGCCAGCGCCTGTAGCCTCGACCGTCCCAGCGCCTGTAGCCTCGACCGTCCCAGAGCCAGTGCCTGTAGCCAGCACCTCCGCCTCCCGAGCCTCCCAGGGCTCCCCCTTCAAGGGCTCCGCTTCCCAAGCCTCCCAGGGCTCCGCCACCCGAGCTACCCAGGGCTCCGTCTCCCAGGGCTCCGCCTCTCGAGCCTCCGAGGGCTCCGCCTCCCGAGCCACCCAGGGCTCCGCCTCCCATGGCTCCTCCTCTCGAGCCTCCCATGACTTTTCCCCTCGAGCCTCCTAGGGCTTCGCCTCCTGGGCCTTCGACGCCTCTGCCTCCCGGGCCTCCCACGGCCCCACCTCCAGGGCCTCCCATGGCTCCGCCTCCCGGGCCTCCCATGGCTCCGTCTCCCAAGTCGCCCTCGGCTCCGCCTCCTGAGCCTCCCTCAGCTCCGCCTCCTGGGCCACCCATGGCTCTGCCGCCTGGGTCTTCCACAGCTCCGCCCTCCATGACTCCGCTACCAGAGACTTCCATGGCTCTGCCTACCTCGTCTCCACCCTCAGAGTTCCCCATGGCTGTCCTGTGGCCTTCTCCCAGGCCCCCTGACCCGGTCCCTGACCTGTGGCCTCCTCCCAGGCCTCCTGACCCGGTCCCTGACCTGTGGCCTCCTCCCAGGCCTCCTGACCCAGTCTCTATCCTGTGGCCTTCTCCTAGGCCCCCTGACCCAGTCCCCATCCTGTGGCTTCCTCCCAGGTCTCCTGACCCGGCCCCTGTCCTGTGGCCTCCTCCCAGGCCCCCTGACCCGGTCCCTGACCTGTGGCCTCCTCCCAGGCCCCCTGACCCAGTCCCTGTCCCGTGGCCTCCTCCCTGGCCCCCTGACCCAGTCCCTGTCCCGTGGCCTCCTCCCTGGCCCCCTGACCCAGTCCCTGTCCTGTGGCCGCCTCCCAGGCCCCCTGACCCAGTCCCCATCCTGTGGACTGCTCTGTCTGCCCCTTGTGCCCCCTTGGACTGCCTGTCTGCCCAGTGCCCCCTTGGACTGCCTGTTTGCCCTTTGTGCCCCCTTGGACAATTTGTTTTTTTGTTTTTCCTTTTTTTTATTTTTGGAGCTCCATGAATGTGGTACATCCACCCTCAGCCCCACGACTGTTCCCTGGCCGGCCAGTTCAGACGAGTCTAGAGGACATCCTCCTCAGTCACGAACCCGCCCCCTGCCGGGGGCGCAGAGCAAGGTAAGTGCTTCAAGTTTATTCTCAGCACCAAAGCCTTGGGACGCACCCCTGCCTCCCGATGCCACACTACCTGCTCCGCCCCGCTGCGTACGTCCAAAATACTCGTCCCCTTGGTGCCCCTAGCACGGAGTTTAGAGGCGTGGCTTTCACTGCCCAACCCATCACGCTGGCTGCACCGGACCATTTGACTCGGTTATGCAATTCAGTTTGCCAGGCCTCGCCCCCCTTCACGGGCATCCGTTTTTCCACAGTACACGGCGAACATGCCAATTCCCTGTGAACGGAAATCGGCTCTCTTTTACCCAAAGATGCGATAGAGCCTGTCCCTCCAACCGAAATGAAGAAGGGTTTCTACAGCCCTTTCTTCATTGTACCCAAGAAAGTCGGCGGCTTACGACCGATCTTGGACCTGCAAGTTTTCAACCGGGCTCTGTTCAAACTCTCTTTTCTCGGCATGGAGTTAGACTCAGTCTCAATGTCAGCACGTCTCTCCAACGAGTGTGCACAGTCGGTGCTGAAATGCCTCGCTTCCTTCAAGCCAGGCACTATGGTCCCTTTAAAACGTTTCCAAAGGCTCCTGGGGTATATGTCATCCTCCGAGGCGGTCGCGCCGCTGGGGTTGATGCATATGAGACCACTTCAGCACTGGCTTCAGACTCGAGTCCCGAGACGAGCATGGCGCAGCGGCACACACCGTGTGATGCCTGCCGCCAAACACTGAAACCCTGGACAGACCTCTGCTTTCTACGGGCAAGAGTACCCTTGCAGCAGGTGTCCCGACGCGTCCTGGTCACGACCGATGCCTCCAGATCGGGTTGGGACCCGTGTGCAACGGGCACGCAGCCGCGGGCCGTTGGAAAGGGGCCCCGCTGCGCTGGCACATCAACTGCCTAGAGTTGCTGACTGTTTTCTTTGCACTGAGGAAGTTTCTCCCGTTAGTTCGGGACAAACATGTCCTGGTCAGGTCAGACAGCACCGCAGTGGTGGCATACATAGCTGATTTGGGAACTGTTCAGCAAGGCCCAGGTAGACCTGTTTGCCTCCCTAGAAACCTTCCACTGCCCGCTCTGGTATGCCCGAACAGAGGCTCCCCTCGGGGCAGACGCATTGGCACACAGCTGACCCACGGGGCTGCACAAGTACGCATTCCCCCCCAGTGAGCCTTCTTGCATAGGTGCTGTGCAAGGTCAGGGAGGACGAGGAGCAAGTCACCTTAGTGGCCCCCTATTGGCCCACTCGGACTTGGTTCTCGGAACTCACGCTTCTCGTGACAGCCCCTCCCTGGCAAATTCCCCTGAGGAAGGACCTTCTTTCTCAGGGATGGGGCATGCTCTGGCATCTGCACCCAGACCTCTGGAACCTCCACATCTGGCCCTTGGACGGGACGCGAAAGAGCTAGCTGGTCTACCATCGACCGTCGTGGACACAATCAACCAAGCCAGAGCCCCTTCTACCAGGCATCTTTACGCCCTAAAGTGGCGCCTGTTTGCAAATTGGTGTTCTTCCCGAGCTGAAGACCCACAGAGTTGCGCAGTTAGGCCAGTGCTTTTGTTCCTACAGGAGAGGCTGGAGGGGAGGCTGTCCCCTTCCACCCTCAAGGGTCTGCTTCGGGGGACAGCAGAAAGGGAATGCTGTCTCCAAACAGAGGCTTGCCCACTGGGTTGTCAACGCCATTTCATTGGCTTATCACACCCAGGCCGTGCCCCCCACTTGCGGGTTCGAGCGCACTCAACCAGAAGTGTTGCGTCATCGTGGGCACTGGCCAGGGGCACCTCCCTATCAGACATCTGTAGAGCAGCAGGGTGGGCAACACCTAATACCTTTGCGAGATTTTACAATCTCTGGGTTGAGTCGGTATCGTCTTGTGTTCTCTCAGGTCCGAGCCCGTAGAACTCGGTAACACGCTGACGAACTGGCCGGGTGGCCCTTTCCCTCAGCCAAGGTAAAATAGTGCACCTTTTTCCCCAGGAGATCCCATCTCTTGGATCCCTGGATGATTCCTCCCTAGCCCTCATGGGTCCACAGTTCAGCGGAGGAACTCGCCGACCCAATGCACTACGGGTACTTAATCTACCCTGTACTGGAATAGGTGCTCCACAGGTTAAAGGCCTCCTACGTGGACTCCCCCTGTGTGTAATCTCCGCGGTACTGTCCCCTCACGAGTGGACTCCCGTGTCTCCCTTAGGCAATCCCAGCTGCCTCGGTCGCCGTGCTGTAGCAACTCCCCCCTCTACAAGGCTGGATCTACTACCGCGCCAACTTTCCCACATAGGACCTAAGCGGCCAGGTGTGGTCTCAGCAGGGTCTTCTCCCCCTGAAAGAATAGGAAACTGGTAAGACCCCCTTCCCTTAATGCACGTAAGAGCCCCGGCCTTGATTATGTTATGTCTCGTTCCCTCCATCGGCAAACGGAGGTTACATATGTAACTTAGACGTTTTATTATCAGAATTCCCTTGGAATTGAACCCATGACCTTTGCATTGCAATTGTCATGCTCCACCATTTGAGCTACAGGAACACATGGTGAAACATGTCTGTGCACCCTAATACACAATGTACAACTCTAACAGTCAGAGAGAACAGTGTATGTGAGAAAGATAAAGACAGAGACCATGACTCATTCAGTGAAAAAATAACTGCAACCATCACAATATTGTGTGTGTGTGTGTGTGTGTGTGTGTGTGTGTGTGTGTGTGTGTGTGTGTGTGTGTAGCGCATACAATCAAGTATGGCAGTCATTGTATCAAATGTAAAAAAGTAAAATTAACTCTGATCAGCTCTGCATGTCTCTCTCAGTTGGTGCTTGCTTTGCAGATAGCAGAGCATATCTGTGATTTCCATATTTTAATCATGTCTCAAGTTCCACGCCTCCAATCTCAACATTCCACTTTACCAATATAGAACTTCTGGGCAAAAGCAAATATGTCTCCAAATGCTGAACAACCGGCACAATTTCCTCTTTCGGCACTGAGACAAATGCATTGATTTCTCATCAGCGCTATTAAAGCTACCTAAAATCACAGGGAGTCAGGCCTGTTTGAACACAACACCTGAGGGGGACAGTAATGAAATTTGGAAAAGCTGCTTATGGCTTACAGAGAAGCTAATCCGTCAATGCAGCATGCTGTCCACATGAAGACTGTTGATTAGATTATGGTTTGCATCCAATGCTGGTGAAAGCAACAACAACAAAAAATAAATTAAATAAATAAAACAACAGGGCTGGCAAAAATATGTCATCCCAGAAATAATAGCTTGATGTAATTATATCCCTTCATGTAGCACAAACCCCAACCTTCCACTTCTGGTGGGACACCATATGCTCTTGTCATTGCAAATGCTGCTGTTGTCATTGCGGTTTGTGGGTTCAGCATTATTTGACACAATCAATAAGCAGCCATAAAGGACTACTAATGTTTCCATGAGTAGAAAATAAACTGCTAATAAATGTGTAACTAAAGCCCCATTAATAACTACAAAAGTAAACATCCAATAGCATTCACAACCTATTTTACTTCTGTACTGAAACATATTTTCTAGTAAAATAAGTAATTTTTTATTTTATCCAAATAACTTGTGAATTTTATTCAAAGACTTTTGAAGACATTGAAGTGAAATATTTGGGTGCTTGAATTTGTCATTAAGTTTGACTGTTGATCAAAACTTTTTACAGTGCATAGAATAATTAATATTCATGAGTTTTGCAGCACTGCCCCTACAGTACAATTTTCTGTACAGTTTATTTTTATTTAGACATAACTTTGTGTTAATCTTCATTTTCAAATCTTATTCCAGCTGTTAAAAAGGCGATTGGCCAACAGGAATTTATTAGCAGAATAACATGGGATATGCAAGCATTTTCCAACCATGGGTACGCTTAACAAAATAAATAAAATGTGGCCTGCATAAGGTGGTATAACTGCAGATTGACAGTTCTACGTATATGTGAAGTTTAGGAACATTTCGAATTTGTAGCTGTGTTTAATAGACAACGTCTTGGTGCTCTGTTGATATACTTTTGTTAATTATTTTTTATTCTGCAAAAACATTTTTTTTTTTTTTATGTTGCAAAATGATTACTATGTGGTTCTTGTGGAAATGCAATTTTATCGCAAATTCATGAACATTTATAATACGATAGTGACTCAACTTAATTAACTATTACTTTTTGCAAAGAGATAGGTACATTAAGATTGGTACATTAATTCATAATAACTATGCAAGGACACTTGCTTTGGTGTTTTCCTCCACTCATAGTCTTCATACCACCGCCTTGCCACCCCATAAAAAAAATTCTAGATCTGCCCCTGTACATACATAAGCACACAAATGGGCTTGTGATGTGCTGCTCAGAGCGGCGTGAAATATGTGGGCGCACCACACAAACTTCATCTCAGATGTAGATGCTCAATAGTTCTGTTCACTTATAACAGGCATTGAGAATGGCTCCGGATGCACATTTCACAAGAAATTGAATAGGAAGCAAATTAAACTACTGTGAACTAGCCAACAAATAAACACTTTTCTAGAGTCTTCCTGGAGCAGTCAAAAAAAATCATTAATTAAATGTATGACTATTGTTAAATAAAATTTAATCGAATAACAAGTATTATTATTATTATTTTACAAATTACAATAATAACAAATGTAATTTGTAATGTAACAAATTAAAAAAAAAAACATATATATGTGATTGAAAAGTGGACTGATATCCCATTATAGCTAAATCGAACAAAAAAAAGAGATCTGAAACTAGGCCTTCTTAAAATGACTTCTTGAGGTGTAGCGTACATACACCTTAAATATATGACAATTTATATAATTAATCGTAAAAGCCCTAAAGAGACAATTAATCATCATAATCACAATTATTTGTTTGACAATACTTTGTCAGGCAAATTTCATAATCGTGACAGCTCTATTGGAAACCATTCACAAGTTCAGATACAAGCTGAAAAAAACTATATTTAAAGAGAATTGGCTTATTTTCTGCTAAAGGTTTAAACTGGAATTAACATTCATTTTGCTGCTGCATCCAGGAGAATATAGTTAAAAATATAGGAAAATGTTATTCTTAATAGGCTGCACATGTTTTATATAATTGGTTTTTTGTTCCCTTCCGAGGGAACTCGCACTGCGACTCTTTGGGGAACACTCCTTAGCGTGCGCCTCTGAAGTATGAATGAAACTATTCCAATCTTGATTGGTGTTGCGTCATGACGTAACATGTGACGGCATAACCGGATGCATAAAAGTGACGCCGGCACACACACACATTAGCTTTCGCTATTCAGCAAGCTCTATGTATATTGTTTGTCTTATTTGGTGTTGTTTGTCCTATTTAAAAGAATTATGGCCACCGAACAGTTCAAGAAGTGCATGCACCCCTGCCCTCGTTTTATTACGGGTAGGGACACGCACGATTTGTGTGTGAACTGTTTGGGAGCGCAGCACGCACAGGCAGCTCTCGAGGGATCTGCCTGTGAAAGCTGTGAAGCACTACCACTGAGAGTGCTGCGCTCCCGGCTGGCGTGCTTTGATGAGCACGGTCAGGCTCGCGTTCCCCACGGTTCTGGTCCCGCGTCTGTTGAGGCAGCGCGGCGATTGAGATCGTGGGGTTCGCAGCGGGCTCTTGCAGATGAGAATGAGACTGCTCCGGCACTTTCTCATTCTTCGTTTGAGGATCCCGAGCCTACTGTGAGTGGTGCAGAAGCCCGCGTCGCGGCTTCTTCTGCCCACGATCAGGTCCCAATGCTCGAGCTCTCTGCTTCCGAGGAAGTGGAAATGCTCAGCATTGATGTGGACGACCGTGAGCCAAGCACGCCGGGTTTCGGCCAGGCTTATGAGGAGCTGGTTCAGGTTGTGACGCGTGCTGTGGCCAGACTTAACATTAGCTGGCCACAAAATGGGCAGAGAACGCACGTCGGAAGCAAATTAGACGAGCGTTTCCTGCAGCACACGTCACAACCCCAGCGCCGGGGTTTGCCGTTTTTCCGATCTCCACAAAGAGATCTCGAGATCGTGGGATAAACCACATTAGTCCCGTGTCTCCACCCCCAGTGTGGTCGATTACAGCTATGTTTTAGGGGCACGGGATATGGGCTATGGGAAGATGCCTGGTGTGGAGGAGGCTTTAGCCGGTTACCTCTCTCCTGAGTCGGCATCTTCCCTTAAAACCCCGGCTGCCTAGTAAGCCCTGCAGAGATACATCTGCATTAATAAGCAGGGCTTACATGGCGGCAGGTCGGGCTGGTTCATGCCTGCACTCAATGGCGATTTTGCAGGCGTACCAGGCCGATCTCCTGAAAGATTTAGACGAGGGAGGGGCCAACTCCGAAGATATCGCGGAGTTACGCAGAGCCGCAGATCTGTCTCTCCGGGCCACTAAAGAGACGGCCCGCGCTATTGGCTGCTCTATGGCAGCTATGGTGACCACGGAGAGGCATCTGTGGCTAAATTTTTCGGGAATAAATGAAAAAGACAGAGCTTTTTGCTTGATGCCCGCTCTCGCCCTCTGGCCTGTTCGGCGACGCCGTTACATCGGTCGTCGACAGGTTTCAGGAGGCGAGGAAACAATCTGCGGCGTTCAAGCAGTTTCTCCCCGTAAATCCAAGTCTAAATCAAGTAGGGTGGGGCAAACAGATCAGCCCCAGCCTTCAGTCAGCTCCTCGCGCAGCGCAGAGCAAAAGGAGAGCGTTCCTCTAGAGCCCCTCCTCCAGGAGCTTGGCAACAGAGGATACGCTCCCAGCGGAAGCCCTCCAGCCAGGGGGCCGACCTGAGGGACGTCCTTAAGGCTAGGAGGGCTTCGGGGAAGAGGTCCTAACCGGGGTGGTAGAACCTCGGAGGGCTGGGCTGCCCCCCCCCGCAGCAGAGCAACCGAGGTTGTTCTCGCAGCGGAGCCCTCAGGAAATCGGTGTCGGTTTCCCGCCGTCTCTGACGCTTTGGGCACACCAATTTCCAGCGAACGCACACCGTGCCGTTCGCGTCAAAAGATAAAAAACACACATCAATTGTGGTCACAAGAACTGTATCGACCAAATCCTGCCGGTATCCCGCTTCAGGAGGTCGAGAACAGTGCGCGAAAAAGGCTCGAGAGGCTAGTTCCCTTAGTAGATTTTGTAGAGGCATGGAATCATCTTCCCAACATATCTGCATGGGTCCTGCATATAATAAAATCAGGGTACAGACTGCAGTTCGGGCACCACCCCCCCCAAATTCTCTGGGGTGGTGCAGACTACAGTGGTTCCGGGGCAGGCTCAGGTGATTGAACAAGAAGTGCAATCTCTGCTGCTGAAGGAGGCCATAGAACGTGTTCCTCATTCAGACAGGGAGTCCGGTTTTTACAGCCGGTACTTTATAGTTCCAAAAAAGGATGGGGGGTTGAGGCCGATTTTAGATCTCAGAGTTTTGAACCGGTCTCTGAGGAGGTTCAGGTTCAAAATGCTTACTATTCCTGTCATCGTGAGTCAGATCAGATCCGAGGACTGGTTTGTCACGATAGATCTAAAAGACGCCTATTTTCATGTATCCATCCTTCCATGTCACAGGCGGTTCCTGAGGTTCGCTTTGGGCGAAGCTTACCAATATCGGGTTCTTCGGTTCGGCCTAGCACTATCTCCCCGCACATTCACCAAATGTATGGATGCAGCTCTTGCTCCACTGAGACTTCAGGGCATCCGTATACTGAATTATATCGACGACTGGCTCATTCTGGCCCAGTCTCGAGAAATGGCGGTTCGGCATCGAGATGTCGTTCTTGGCCACATTCGAAGTTTGGGGTTGAGACTCAACACAAAAAGAGTGTGTTACAACCATCCCAGTGCACAACGTTTCTGGGCGTTGTGTGGAACTTCGGTTACGATGCAGGCACGCATGTCTCCTGCATGTATCGAGTCCCTTATGGCGATGGTGGCCGGGTTAAAGCTAGGCCAGGCCATCACTGTAAAGCAATTTCAAAGACTGCTGGGCCTCATGGCAGCGGCATCCAACATTGTACCTTTGGGCCTTCTACACATGAGGCCCCTCCAGTGGTGGCTGAAAACCAAGGGGTTTTCCCCCAAGGGGAATCCATTTCAGTATAATCAGAGTAACGCGCAGGTGCCTTCGTTCTCTGCTAATATGGAAGAAACCTTGGTTCCTGTCCCAAGGGCCAGTGTTGGGAGCGTCATGTCACCGGAAAACCGTTTCGACAGACGCCTCCCTCACTGGCTGGGGCGCGGTCATGGACGGCCGCTTTGCCAGGGGTCTGTGGCAGGACCATCATCATTCTTGGCACATAAACTGTCTAGAGATGTTGGCTGTGTTCAGGGCTCTGAGGAGCTTCCTTCCAGACATCAAAGGTTACCATGTCCTAGTACGTTCGGACAATACATCAGTGGTAGCTTATCTGAACCGACAAGGAGGACTCAGATCGCGCCCTCTGTGCAGACTGGTGCATCAGATAATTCTTTGGTCCCAAGGGAAAATACTGTCTATCAGAGCAATATATATTCCGGGGGTTCAGAATCAGGGAGCAGACATCCTGTCGAGGCAGGGGCTGAGGCCCGGGGAATGGAGACTTCATCCAGAGGTGGTGAAGTTGATGTGGGACAAATTTGGACCATCGGAAGTGGATCTATTCGCGTCTCGAGAGATGTCCCACTGTCCACTTTGGTTCTCCCTCTCACATCCAGCCCCACTGGGGTTGGACGCCATGGTACAGGCTTGGCCGAGGCTTCGCCTGTACGCATTTCCCCCGATCGCTCTGCTCCCAGGAGTCCTGGAAAGGGTCCGCCAAGAGGGCATCAGTCTTCTGGTTGCCCCGATGTGGCCGGCCCGAGTATGGTTCTCAGACATAATTTCACTCCTGATAGCTCCGCCATGGCAGATTCCTCTGAGGAGGGATCTGTTGTCTCAGGCAGGGGGCACAGTCTTCCACCCTCGTCCAGAGCTGTGGAAACTGTGGGTCTGGCCCCTGAGGGGGTTCAGTACCTAAATGCTGGTCTATCAGCGGGGGTGGTTGAAACCATACTTAGCTCTAAGGCTCCGTCTACTAGGAGATTATATGGCCTCAAGTGGAATGTGTTCTCCACTTGGTGTAGAGAACATGAATTAGATCCAGTTAACTGCCCGGTGGCTTCAGTTCTGGAGTTTCTTCAAGATCGTTTCTCTCGGGTCTCTCCCTTCCACACTTAAGGTGTACGTGGCTGCCATTTCGGCGTTCCATGCACCACTGAGTGATGGGCCTCTGGGGAGGCACCAGCTGGTCATTCGTTTTCTCCGTGGTACATGGAGGATGAGACCGGCAACCAGGTCCAGGGTTCCTGCCTGGGACCTGGCGGTGGTTCTCGAAGGGTTATCCCTGGCCCCCTTCGAACCCCTTCAGTCGGCTTCGCCCAAGGACCTGACGTTCAAGATGGCTTTTCTCTTAGCTATTACCTCTCTAAAGAGGGTGGGTGATCTTCAAGCCCTGGCAGTGACGCCAGCTTGCTTGGAGTTTGCCCCTGGTGGAGTTAAAGCCATTTTGCACCTTTGACCTGGATATGTGCCTAAGGTGCCGTCTAACACAGCACGGTCTACGGTCCTGCAGGCATTTCATCCTCCACCTCATGTGTCGGCAGAAGAAGAGAGGCTCCATTTGCTCTGCCCTGTCAGAGCTTTGAGCGTTTACCTCGAGAGGTCCTCTTCCTGGAGGAGGTCGGACCAACTGTTAGTGTGTTTTGGGTCACCTAGGAAGGGGCTCCCTGCCTCGAAACAAACCATTAGTAATTGGATTGTTCAGGCTATTATCTCGGCCTACAAGGTGGGCAATTTGCCTTCACCTTTGGCCGTAAGGGCTCATTCAACTAGAGGCATGGCGTCCTCTAGGGCTCTCTTATCGGGAGTACCCCTCCAGGAGATCTGTGAGGCAGCCGGTTGGGCTACCCCGCACACTTTCATCAGGTTTTATAGTCTGCACCTCCCTAGTACGCCTGGCGCACGTGTGCTCTCGTCCTAGCTGAGTGCCTGAGTTCAGTTTCACCCTAGGGCAGGCCTTTTTTCGGTGCGTGGCCTAGTGGGCATTCGTTCCCCAAAGAGTGGTTTTCAACGACGCAGTGCGAGTTCCCTCGGAAGGGAACGTCTCGGGTTATGACTATAACCCTTGTTCCCTGAGAAGGGAACGAGACACTGCGTCGTCCTGCCACGCCCCTCAAGGCCTGAGAGCGGCTTGCTTCATCGCTAGGCTAATGTGTGTGTGTGCCGGTGTCACTTTTATGCATCCGGTTATGCCGTCACATGTTGACGCAACACCAATCAAGATTGGAATAGTTTCATTCATACTTCAGAGGCGCACGCTAAGGAGCGTTCCCCAAAGAGTCGTTTTCAACGACGCAGTGTCTTGTTCCCTTCTCAGGGAACAAGGGTTATAGTCATAACCCGAGACGTTTTCCTATAATGAAACAATGTGTAGTTAGAGGGTTTTTTTACACATAAAATCTGTGTCTGATCAATCTGTTCAACACAGTGAGTTCTAGATTATCTAAACTCTAAAAACAACAACTCTGGTATCGAATCTGGACCGGTATTGGACAATATTGAGAGTTCAGGTATTGGAATCAGATCGGGAGAGAAAAATATTTTCCCTAAACATTATCCAATTGGAGAATAGGGCTAGGTGACGTCAGCAAATAAAGAAAAAATATTTCAGAGGTGAAGCAAGTTATTACTGTACATTTAGACATTAATTTCCTTACAGGGATGAGAATTAGGAAAGTTAATAGGGTAAATTCTGATTTCATGTTGCCTTTACAGTGTAAACCTGACAGCTGACAGACTCCAGCTGGGAGATATCCTAAAATATATACAGCATATTAAGTAACATGTAAAATTTGCAATGTTCAGTTTGTTGATGTATGACAAGTTGGAATTAATATTAGAGTAAGGGTATGAGCAGTAGCATGCAGGGTTTGCCAAACTTTGCAGGGCACTTTGAAAGTCTGCCAAAGGGGTAGAAATTGTTTCTTGGTAGGAATATGATTCAGTTGAGACCGATAATATGCATGTCCTTGATATCTGACTTTATTGCACTTTGCCTGATGTCAGTCTTGCCCCAACACCTGGCACAGCATCCTCCAAGCAGACTTAAATATGACTTAAAAGCTCTGGCTGCACTGGCAGATGGTGTGGGTGGTCCACTGAGGGCTATAGACTAAGATAAGCCCAGGGTGATTTTATTTCCCCTGCCATTTTGTATCCATTTTCTTTCTTTCCTCTCTCTCTTTTTCTCACCCACTCATACACACACATACTGTATACACTATCTCTATTTCGTTCCTCCCTCAGTCATACAAAATTCTCTGTTAAAATAGAAAGTTAGCCCTACTTGTTGTGTTAAGTGTCATGCTATCATGTTAAAAACGTGTCATAGAAACCTATTTTCATTAAGTGATAATGTTAATTTAGTTATTTTCTTTGTGTCCTGATGTGATACAAAACAAATATTTTTGTACATTCTAAACAGTCAAAATAGTCTCTACAAAACTGCACAGGAGGTCCAGAGACGGCCAAAGCAGTGGGGTCTGCGGGATCTTTTACCAATTTTACCGTCTTTTACCGTTTATCAATTGAAAATGAATGTTAAAAGATCATCTGTTTGTTCTGAAGCATAGTGACAGCAGTCCAGTATTTGTTGGAATATTTTTACACTATTTATATTTCTTTAGATTCACATACCCAAGTATGGGGGCATAGAACCACTTGTGACAGTGGAATGATGGTGAATGGGGGTTACGGGGTGTCCCGAGAGAAAATGTAGACCATGTTTAAAAAAAAAAAAAAAAAAAACATTTGTATATTTTCATTAAAGTGAGAGACTAGTCTACCAGTTTTAGACTTTCCTTATCCATTCCAGACATCTAATTAATTTTCACAAAATCAGAACAGAAATCGATTTGTTTATTCGATTTGTTTATTATTAAAGGCTCGTAACATGCTGATTAATAAAGATACATTTAGAAGAGAAAAACTTTATGGTCTAAAAGGTGCTTTGAAACCACGTTAAATCTTGCTGCGCTTCATGTCTACACACATGCAGGGAAAAGAGGCAATGCGTGTGGAGCGGGACAGGGCAGAAATGATGTTTTGTGCTAGATAACAATATTCAAGATTACAGTGCAGAAAGATCAGAGCTGTTGTCCACATCACTGTTGTTCTGTTGCGCTCTTCATTAGAGACGATGAGAGGGCTCAACTGTTGTCATGAAGTCTTGCGGTGCAGATGGAATCAATCCAGTGTCTGACGCAACCTAATAGTTAGAAAGGCAGGTAGCATTAGCAAGTTCATCCAGTCTGACACTACGTTACCACTGGTGCGTTGTGAGCGAAGCTGAGAGCATTTTTAATTCATTCCTATGGAAGCCGAGCGTCATGCTCGCATTGTGGATCGTAGGATTGCCAATGGTGCGGAGCAAGCTCTCTCCTAGCGCTGTGAGCGCCTTTGAGCGGATTTCTTCCACCCCAGTGAAAACGCAGCCTGAGAAAGCCGAACTGCTTGTGTTTTAGCAGCACGAAGTTAATATTGAAAATTTCTCAAAAGCTTATCGTGGATTTTCTTTATCGTGATATATAAATCGATAACGTTTTATCGCCCAGCCCTAAGTGCGGGCTTTTATCCATTAGGAATGGATTGGATCATCAAAATGGGTGTTCCAGAATAAAGCCAAACCAGAATGTAAGTTCAAACAAATCACAACTAAAATGGTTGATTATGAATTTATAAACACTTATTTTTCACACTGTTATTCAGACACTGCTAAAATTTTAAAAATTACATATTATAACCACCCACCTACTGTACATTTGTAAATGCATTTCAGTGTTATTAGCTTCCCTGGTAGCTCACCTGATAGTGTTGAGGTTAAAGTTATAGGTTAGGTAGGTACGTTTTAGCCTACTCAATAAAACCTCCATCTAACATTTACCTTAAAAGTTAGTCTCATTTTCACTTGCTTTTGCCGCCCCCTGCTGGACATTTCCCTGGGAAACTGCAGCCAAATGTGTAAGGAAGCACATCATTTCGTTTTTCAAAAAGGTTGCCACGGTCACGTAATGTTCACAACAGGTGGTATTAGGGGGTGGGAAATTCTCATTCCATAGAAAATTTGTTAAGACAAAAATTTTGATATGTCAGTGAACAAGAGGGAAAATAAAAAAAACTTAAGTGTGTAACTACTAGAAGATCATTTAAAAAAAATGGTCAAATTTTATAAGGACACTAGCATACATATGGCCTCAAAGCTAACAGACGTGGACTAAAACTACCATTTAGACTTCAAGGGGTCTTTAATTCTGCTCAGCTCTAGTGGTTCCTGTTACAAGATCATCAGTCTCCTGAGATCGCAGATATTGCAAGAACGTGGCAGCACAGACAGAGATCCAGAGACCTGCCCAGATATACAGATGATGCACAAATCCGTTTTAATACCGTTCTTTACTTTATACATTGTGTATGTAAATATTGCATTGATTGAAGCTTGTGTGTGTGTGTGCTGCCTGTGCGTGTCTGTGTAAGTGTTTAGCATACAGTACAGCACAATCTTCTGCAACCAAATCACACAAGCCACACCGGTTACACAACAAACCCAGACAATTTTAAGCACTTCAATAATAGCAAGAAAGGTAATACTGTATCCGTGGTCTTAATTTCTGCTCATAAATGAAGGGGAAACCCAATGACTGAAGTGAGTACTGCAATCTTTAAAGCTGTTGTTATATGATATCAAATCGCAAGACATTTACATCATATCTTGTGACCCGAATCATATCTCTAATACATATCTTTAATACAAATGTAACCTCTCTTTCCAAAGGAACAATATAAGCTCTCATCAAGCTTTCTTTGCACACCAAAAGAGAGTAAATACAGCTACAGTCTCATTTAGCCACTTTAATGCACTCAGGCAACATCGAAGTGAAATCCGTTTAAAACATGCACGACTTCTCCAAATTTACCATTATTTGTTGAGTTAATAGTATGAATTTGGAAATACTGGGCCCCAAAAAAAAAAGAAAAGAAAAAAGGAATGTATGTAACAGACATTTCAAGCCAAGCACTCGCAGATCGTAAAGTAGGCATATGTTTTATTATTCCTCAAGCATAAAAAAACCTGGTAACAGTTGACAACACACCACCAAATTACACCATTCATCTTCCAAACAGAGGAGATGAAATGCAAACATGAAAAATAAACCGGTCAGGTGGAAAATATACTTTGGTACTGTTATTAATTAGATGCTACACTTAAATATAAATGGGCCTGCCCAGTGCAACATGTGGCTTAATCTTTCTGTAAAGCTTCAGGTAAAAAAATGGGAATATATGAACAAGTAAAAAAAAAATGTCAATTTTTGTTACCTTATTGCTTATACACATTTTTTATTACTTTTGCAACAAACACAACAATCATTTCTTAATCATGGAAACTCAGAAATTGCTTTGGAGCATAAGTATAATTTTTACAGTCAAATCCTATATGGAATTCTGCCAAGACAGTGAACCAAGCCGGTAATTCATAAACATTTTGAGAAATAGAGAGTCAGTGATTATAACACGTGAACCCACTGAGTTTGGAAAGGTAATATCAATCTGGCAGCCTCGCAATCCGAACATTTAATGAGGAATAGCTAGTATTCATATGTAGGCTATACATTTTAGGGCTGTCGATTTAACATGATTAATAATAGGAAATGATATTATATAATAATTAAAAATTATATTAATCATGCGTCGACCCATACATAAATTCCACAATAAGGAATGCTCCTAACATCAGAGCATTTCAAGCTTGATTTAACAACACCTTAATGGTTTTATGAATTTTGGCAGTATAGGGCATTCAGCGCTCCAGCTGTACAAGCAACATTTTCATCAAACCAAACAGCAGATAGCAAAAAGCCTTCCAACGACATGCTCTTGTGCTCAAAGACAGCTTGACTGAGCTATACAGAATGCAAGGATTTTGAGACGTGTTTTTCAAAGTTTCAACTAAACAGTTTCCTAAAAACTGTGCTTATGACTAGAGATGCTGAAAACTAGTGAAATGTAACATACCCAAATTAAGACACTCGAAAAGCATCCGTCTGAGCACTTGGCCCAACAATTTAAATTGTGCAGAGGGAAGACCAATAATAGGGTTATGTTTAATGACATTTTAAAGCCACTTTGTATATTGTCTAAAAGCTTGTCTCTTGCCACAATATATGTATATGACTGATGCAATATATTTGAATGATATGAATTATAATATTTATTACATTTTATCATTATTTTTTTTAGCAAATTGTCTTTATTTAGTTGCCTTTCTCAGTAAACAGTTGATAGCCCTAATTCATTTAATTTCCCTTATATATATACTTCAATTGCTCCCGTATATACTGTACAAAATTACAATTTACAGTCTTTCTCGTTTGGGAAAACAGACCATCATTTTGATGACTCATCTTGCACTCGTATACCTCGTAAACGAGTATACCTGTTTTTGTCCAATAAAATGCTGTCTAAAATGCCCTTTCCATTAATGCTTTCTGCCTTTGACTTCCAGTAACAAGCAGCAAATAGAGGCGGATGGCTGTGATGTAAACTGAAGTCTACTGGCTTTTTAAAAAAGGTAAAAACAATGATATATCCCACATCAACACAAAAAGAAAACTGCTCTAGTCAAGCCATTCAAGGGTTCTTTGAATCACACTCTCTCCCAATATCATCCTAAGAAAACTGTCTGGTCCATTTGAGACCATTTTATAAGATGTAGTAGTTTACAATTAATGTTGACCTGGAAAAGGTCATGGGCTGCCAGAAGTAGTACAAACGATTAAAGACTGAATCTGGTATTTACAGAACAGAGGTAAATTCTCTATTTTCTCCCTCCAAGGACATAAAGTCTTTCTCTGGCAATTCAATTTACCCAAATTGAAGTCATTTTATTTTTATTTATTTTTTTTTTTGCCCTCTGGAGTAATGAAGCAGATAAAATGGAAAGGCTGAAAGCATGGTCTAGAGATTGGGATTGCCATTACATTGTTGTCCAACGACATTCCGTCCTAGAACTACCAAGTACTTTCATTAGAGTGCTGCTTAATGTAATAATGCAATAAACTACTCAAAAGTTAAAAGTGTCAATTAGAGTGCTCCTGGAACAACTCCTCATGCCAAACTGGGCATGATGATAGGAAGTAGAACTCTCTGAAGAAGTGTGTAGAGAGAGATGGTTGGAGTAGTGTTCCAAGAAACATTATTTTCTGTTTATGCATACAGTGACATTTTACAGGTTGCCTTTACAATGTAATGCTGCTTTTGTTTTTGGAGATTCCTTAGACATACAGTACATACAGAATGCCAGAGACAAGAAAAAGAAAAGAACATTCTTCTGAGAGCAGGCCTTTAGGCGCTCTTCACTACAGATTTATTTGCCTGGTAATTATGCTGTGCGATCTGTTTTTGTTTTCTTGTTTATTTCTTTGGTTGTTGGAAGAACTCTTTGTCAGGCTATGTCAGTGATATGCAAAAAGGATATGCAGTGGGGGAGAATTGGGTGGAAAATTGCAAGAATGCCACAAGAACCTGACATTAGCAAGCAATAAATGTCTGTAAATGAAGCATTTAAAGCTACATGAGTTTTTACTTAATTTGGCTTGGTTTACCAAAAGTATGCTCTTGTTACACAGCCTTTAGATAATTTGATTTTTTTTTTTCTTTTGCATTGTGTTCCAAACGTGTTCAACAAACAAAAGTACATCTCTTATTCTTTTTGCATTAAGATATGCTCTGATTTAAAGAACCTCATTTAAAGCACGCTCTAAGCAAAACATCTTGCTTATGTAAACAGTAAACACTCGCTGCAACTTTTTATGGGTAGAACTTTAAACAAATATTTCACCCAAAATAAAAACTCTGTCATCATTTACTCACCATTATGTCAATCCAAGCCCATATGTATCACAAATGGTACATTTTTAAAGAATGTATTAGTCACTCGTTTCCATGCAGTTCCAATGAATGGAGATTAAGAGCTTTTAAGCTTAAAAAGGATGCAATAGCACCATTAAAGTGCTATAAAAGTGGTTTGTATGAGTTGTGTGCTATATTCATGTCTAGTCATGAGGTCATACAATAATTATGGGTGTGAAACAGACTAACATTTAAGTTGTTATTTACTGAAAATCTTGATATCTGTCATAGCTAGAGTAAATGATGACAGAATTTTACAAAGATTTAACAAATTTCCCTTAACGTGACGTTTCTGCAACAAGCTGCTTATGCACACACTTGTTAGGGACCGGGGGTCGACATAATAGTGTGCAGTTCTCATTCATTAATCTGTTTTCCCTTTAAATTGGAAGCCATCTTCTCTGACCATATGATCTAAACCCATTCAGGCTGTTCATGAAACTAAGCAAGGAAAAGAGAACACAGTGTTGCTGAAAATGGCAAGGGCGGCTCATTTAAACACAGCACTTTGCTCTCCTTTTCACATGCTAATTCTCAGCAAAGGGCAGAGATGATGAGGGCAACGTTTAAGAATAATGATGGAGAACATTTGCCTCTTTGGACCACAACAATTCTGATGCCCTTCTGCTATTTTCACCATGTACATTGTCTTAAAATGTCATCTCCAGCACATTACCCTTGCAGCGTAATTTGGCAAGCTTGGTAACTTGTCACATGGACAAAGCGAGTTACGATGGACAATGAAAAAGTGAGCTTCACTCCTGAGAGTCTGTGCTTTGTTTGAAGCACTGGAAAAGAGGAGCAGCACTTTTGTGATATTTTTTCATATTTCAATTTTTTGCTAAACTTGCTAAATCTGAGCATGCAAGAGGGTTTAATGTTCTAACATAAATGAATTATTTATCTTTTCAAATTCTATTAGGACTTTATCATCATTTTGATGCTCGGGATATTTAAAATCCTCTCAACCAATGACAATAAGACTAAGTTCGACTGGAAGAGTATGGCACTTGCAACGGCAACATCATGGGTTCGTTTTGCAGTGTCTGCCAAATGTATAAGTGTAATATTCAAAAGTTACAGGTTAAAAATTGTCTTTTTTGTTTTGACCTTTCCTTCAAAGTTCCAACATGTTTTCATCTAAACAAGTGATTAAGAGCTAATAGTAGCAAATTACACTCAAAGACCACTGTGTTTTAAAAATTATCAAGATATTAAAAAAGCAATGGAGGCCTGCATAACTGTAGACATTAGCTGGATCACCAAAGCACAAGTGCAGCATTTTCCTTTTCCTTTTTTTTTTTTTTTTTTAGGCTTATAATTAAGTAAATCAGTGACAGACATTTCTCATTGTATTCTATTTGTACTTAAACTCTCATCAAATTAACTAGACAGTACCTGTATTCAGAAGAAAACTCTAGAGACCTTAAAAGCATAAATATAGAATATACAAATGTTGCCGCCTAAAAAATGGATATGTGTACAATAAGAACTAAAGCAAACAAAGTATGTACTGTCTAAGAAAGTGTCTATAATTCACATCTATAATGTGAATATAACTGTATATACCATTCATCTAGGGCCAGGCCGTTAATCTTAATTCATTGAGGTCCACCATGAACATCATGAGACACATTCATCATAACTCATAATATTGGATCATTCACTTTGAACTCACAGCAAACCCAAATACTAGTTTATAGGAAACAATATGATCATGTAGATAATACAGTGTGCAAAAAAATGTGAAGGAATAATTTATGAGTAACACAAACACAGATCTGAACTACACTATCAAAGTTACAGGATATGCTGATTCATGCAAAATCCTGTTTTTCATTACAGAGTGTAATTCACACTCCAAAGACCATAGCAGAGGCCAACTGCAAATTATTGCAATGATTGGCTTTCTATAAAGGAATGGTACAAATTAAAATAGTAGTTTCACCAAAAAGGAGAATTCTGTCATTATGTACTCATCCTCATGTCATTCCAAACATGAGTGCTGTTATTGTTTTCTGTGACACACACACACACACACACACACACACACACACACACACACACATTAGTCTACCTATCATTATGAGGACTTTCCATAGACGTAACGATTTTTATATACTGTACATACTATATATTATATCCCCTAAACCTAACACAACCCCTAAACCTAAACCTCACAGAAAACTTTCTGCATTTTTACATTTTCAATAACATTGTTTAATATGTTTTTCAAGCTATTTAAATTATGGGGACACTAGAAATGTCCTTATAAACCACATTTATAGCATAATACCCTTGTAATTACCAGTTTGTAACCTAATAAATTGTCCTCGTAAACCACATAAACATGCCCACACACACACACACACACACACACGTCCAGACAAAATTTCATAGTGACCACAGGTTGCCAAGCTCCAAAAAGTCCATAAGACTCACTTTTTGTACAAAGTACTGTGTCACGGTCCTGTCACTGTCAGTCTGGGTTACATCGTCCCTTGTCTGTCTTGTGTTTCGATGTCTGTCTTTATGTGAGTGCGCGGTTTTGCAAGCAAGTGTTAAACTGAAAAATAAATAAATAACAGTATGCATTTTCAAGAGTAAATAATGACACACTTAAATTTATTTGGGATATTAATTATTTATTCATTAAGTAATAAAGAAATAATAAATAATGAGAAATAATGAGGACTGAAAGAGGGTGATCTTCAATAATAAAGACACTGTTTAAGACAAAGTTAAAGATACAGTAGTTTTGTCACAGTATAAGGCCTCTTTGGAAACAAACAAGGGTCATAATTTTATCAGTCTCTTTGTTAACAAAACATTCAAAGCAAAAAAAATATCTGTGTGTTAATCAAACACACCAATTACAAAAACAGGGTGTGCGAGACAGTAGTCTAGATTCCATCCACCTTTCGCGCTATTTTGTTATCGACGAAGTGAAAATGCAAAATATTTGCGACATTTGTCGTCTTCTGCCCGTTTCCATTCAAATGGCCTTTTATCAATAAAAATGGTGTGCGTGATGACGTCATGTCTAAAAAAACACTTTGTTGCATAAGTTTTGGTTATCACAAAAGAAATCTGCCCTTAAGACATTCCATAAAGAAATGTATGTTTATTGCTAATTCACCTCCCAGATGTCCCTAAGTTTTTGAAAAATGGGGAGTATATTGAGGCAATCCATTGCAATTAGACAGTTTACTGTCATTTTAATTTCACAAATAAAAGCAATAAGATGATGAGGAATTGCAATCAAAATAGAACAGTTGCCCTTCTAATAGGACTGTAATATTGATCCTGATGTTGCGCCTTTCGCAGGTTGCCACCAGCCGGTTCCGACCCAAAAGCAATGTCATGGCCTGTTCAAGTTGGCAACCTGTACCAAGTATTGGGGGAAACTTTCAGTCTTAGTATAAGGCCCATCAATCGATGTGTATATGATGTGTGCACAGCTATTAAAGAAATATCAGGGTTTATATATGATACATTTAGAGGTCGACCGATATGGGTTTTTTCAGGCCGATGCCGATCTTTTGAAATCCGGGTCGGCCGATGGCCGATTAATGCTGCCGATTTATTTTGGCCGATATGTGCTTGTTTTTAACCTCTTATTTGAACCTTTTATTTGAAAGATAAAATGTAACACAAATAATTACTTAAGATAGACAAAATTTCTCAACAAATTGAGCACTTGACCAATCTGCACTTGTACACTTAAATTAAAAATGTATAATGTTAAAACATATTGTATAAATAATGTATAACAAATATATTAAATAAACAAAGAAGGTGTTACGAATTGCTCCGAGACACGAAGGTTGAGATCCAAATGCAGCTTTAATTAAGGGGCAATCCAGACACGTAATCCAATATTCAGAGCATCCAAGAGAAGCACAGGCATAACTAGGGATGGGTATCTTTAAGCTTTTAATGGTATTACTATCTTACCGATACTGCTTATCGATCCGGTACTTTAACGGTATTCTTAACAGTTCTTTTTTTGTTATATATATATATATATATATATATATATATATATATATTTTACACAAAAATAAACGTTATATAGGCACAGTGATTTAATTTCAGGAAGGTCTACTAACATTACTGTTCAGGTGTGGTCTAAAAAGAAACCTAATAAAGTAATCAATTGTAAAATAACACTGCATAGTTTATCATAGATAGATTAATGCTTATTAATGCAGAAGTTATTCATTGAAGAGCTGTAAGTGATTTTCTCTTTGCCTTTTGTTGTCTGATTCGCAGTAATGGCTCAATCATCAGCATGTTCATCAGACCGCTTCCCCTTTAAGACCGAGTGGTAATAGGCTCCTGATGCACCATATTTTCTCCCAACTATTTCCATAACTACGTCCATTTAAGACATAAACTGTGTTTAAGTGAATCTCCAAGCCGGTCGTTTTGACATATTTTTGTGTATAGTTGATCGTTTAGACGCGCACATGAAACCCAAAATAGCCTATACTTTGCTTGTCTCGTTGCGGTCTGTTTCGGAGCGCGCGCCACCTTGGGAATGGTATCTCTTGCGCTCTTTTTATTATTAAACGCGTCCCGCAATTTAGCAACAGTAGCTAGACTGCATTTTACAACAATCACCGATCGTGCTGATTCTGACGTTAAGTTTGAGTTTTAGGGAGAAATGTCAGTGCACCGCTGTGAAGGGAAGGAAGTTGTGCTAGACAGAATGTATAAATATTCTTTTTATAATCTTTGGAAGGCGAAATCTAAAATAAAATCAGACTAATATCACAGATCTAAAGTGTAAACAGGCTACGTTTGAATGTTTAGTTCTGTCACTCATTAAGCAGGGCTCGTGTTGTGCTCGCTGTGGCACTGCGTGAGCGAGTTCTCTCTCTCTCTGACTGCGAATAGCCAAATTGCATCACAGTCAAATGGTTTCATATTATTACACATAGAAATGGCTGGCGAGATAAAATAACTTTCTCTTTATAGCAATAATAAATGTATTTTCTTAATTTCTCCAGTACCGACAGCAGAACCGATAACGTCCGAGCTTACCAAAGCCAGTCCTTCACTAGCCTATAGTGCGTTGGTATCTTTTTTATTACTTATTTCTCTGCATTGAGTGACAACCCTCTCAAATATAAGACACACAAACAGAACAAATAAAAGTCTCAGATTCACTGTCTGTAATTGCAAAATTCTTGCTTACTTATTGTGACATGATAGCCACCCTTTTGCTGTGATAATGCAACTTCAACTACGCTATCAATATCCAAAGTAGCTGAACGTCATGTCGCCTATCGCGTTTGTCGCGTTTTTTCTTGAAGTTGGCAGTAACATATCAAAAGTTTTTAATTAAATATAAAGGAGTTTTCAAATTTAATCCTTCCTGTTTTCTCCAAGGAACTGAGCTCCTTCCTTAGGCACTGGATGAGGTCTGCTCACTCTGCTGGAAAATGACTCTAGGGGCAGCGTGCGTCGAACACGTGTTCCACAACAACACTAGGCTGCCCACAGAAGCGCCTGTCTAATAATCGGCTTGATATACTTGGATATTGGCCGATGCCGATTATGTAAAAAAATGCAAAAAAATCGGCAGATTAATCGGTCGACCTCTAGATACATTCCTGATATTCAATAGGCTATTTTGAACAATCATCTAATCATCTAAAATACATTTTTGTGTCATAATGTAATTAACATTTTCTGAAGAAGCTCAGAAAATGCGAAAAAAGTGTTCGATTTTAAATATTTTAATATTTTTAAATGTTCAAAAGCTAATTTTCTGAAAGTGATCTCTGCATTGGACAAATAGTTCTGATAGTTTATAGTCTTGAAAAAGTACAGAACATTCTGAGAATGTCATTCAGCTGACTTTTTTCATCTACAGAACAGGTAAAGCTAATTTAAATTAGTGTAAAGAAAAGGCATATATAGGTCTAAATATATATATATTTTTTTTCCGGGTATGTAGCACGGTACCCCCCCCAGTCAACAACTTTGGGGGCATTCTCATTAAGAATCACCACCACATACACCCCAAATTTTCTCAACAAAACTGTTTCCAAACCAGTTTTCGGGACATTTGAAGCATCAACAAAAAATCCTTGGATGAAATGTAGTGAGTGAGAGGGACAGAGAGAAAGAGGAAAGAAGACAGAATCAAACACAGCACATAAATATGATATTGATTTTGCAATCACACAGTTTTAATAACTCTGATGTCATAAGAAGACTTGCTTTGGATTGCCTGTGCAGCCTTGCTCATGACAGTAAGCTGATTTAAAATTTGATCGCTACCAGATCTATCCAATCTCAAATACACAGATTACTTTTGATCCCACAAAGATAGATAGATACTAAGAGAATTACACTTTTTCCCTCAAATTGTTTTTTCTGTTCCATGTTATAAATTAAAGTTTAAATATATTTTATCATCAAAATAGAGTTTAATCAAATGGACTTATAAAACTTTAATCAAATGAAAATAGAACAATTAATTTTCAACCTACCATTGCATTTTTTTATCAAATGAAGTGCTTCCTTTAAGATCCTCAAAGCATAATCCAAAACACAAAATTGCTCTTATTTATTGTCAAATAAATTGCTGCACAACAGAGCATCACATTATAATGAAAACACTGATAAAACTTCTATTCAGTACAATAGCACTCTTGCTTGGGAGATATTGCTTAAATGTAATAATAATAATAATTATTATTATTATTATAACATTAAATACTACATTGTACTTTACAGTCGATATATATTTCTGTCACTATTCAGGCTTTTATTTTGTATCAAACATTTACTTTGATGTGAAGGCTTTTCCGTTCTGTGTTTTTGACTGAAGTTTTACACCTCTGGTTAAGATATTGGTTATATAGCCCAGTGTGATTATTAAAGCACAAAATGCAGCTATTTAATTATATTAATATACAGTCCGCAGGCATTGTATGCAGTATATGTGCGCTTCCTTCTGTCATCCACTACAACAAGCAGGGCTTGATGCTCATAAAATGTGGTGCTTTAATCAGTCAGTTTTCAGCATATTCACATTCATGTACTGCACATGCAGACTGTATTTATTTTATTAAAACTGCGGTTTAATAATCACATGGTTTAATAATCACACAAGGACATATCACTATTTTAATTTTATTAATTGTCCATTTCGGTGTAAAAGGAGTAACGTCACATGTTCATAAGCGTGTGAGCATTTCAAAGCAGTTGTCTGTCAGTCAGACAGCACGTGGTGACTGAATTCAGTCGGTGTGTTAAACTACCGGTACTGCAGAAACACTGTTATCATTAAATCGTTATTTTAGTATCAACTTGGTATCGAAGTACTGGTACTTTTGACATCACTACAAAGACATTTATTATTATCTTGCATAATCATATATGTCATCATGAAATACTTGAAATAAAGAGAAAGAACTACTGCAGGCTTTACCTATCCTGTAGTAACATCTTTGCAAAAATGTGTTTAATGTATCATTTTATTTGCTTGATTGGTTTCTTTACTATGTCCTTGAGATTTTACCTAATTACAGAGAATAAATGGATTTTTGCATAAACTCATCCACTGGGACACCCTACCAATGTAATAAATAATCCTGTGCACACTTAAAAATATCTAGGCCTAGTCCACATCACTTTAAAAAACAGGAACGAGGACATGTTTGTTTTTGAATGAACCTTTTCTTCAAATTTACTAGATTGAGACAGATGTGCTTTGCAGCTGTATCTTTTACGATGTTACGGCTGGAGCTCAGAGGAAAGGTTCTCCTACATCTGTTAGCATGGCCTTGAGAGAGTCAACCAACTGTAGTTGTAATTAAGGGAAGCATCCTTACACAAGGCATGGTAAATCTCAGGCTAACCTGGGGCACATCCCTGTCAGATGCACTGGTGAGTAAAGACAGGCGAATAAAACATGTAATACTAAAACATCCAAATTTCTGACTTGCATTTCTATGCATTTTGACTAATACTTAAACAGGTAGTTAAAAGGATAGTTCACCCAAAACTATACATGATAAAATTTATATTTTGCTTATTAATTAGGGTTTTTGTTCTAATCAGCTGCAACACGACGAGCAACAGGGCTTGTTATTTTTGGAATGGTTTCTATTACTGCGACATTGCGCAAGGCAGCGTAGTCAACAAATGGGTCTAAAATGATACTTTTTACAGTATATTAAAGCCGGCATCACACTAGCTGGTTCAGAACAACTTGATTTTGGCCAAGGGTGCCACACACCTACCGAATGTTGTGCTTGAGGTCTCGTTCTCTTCAGTCAGACCTCTGTCACAAACACAGGACACACACACACACACACACAGTTTCAGAATGGCAGAGGTGAGACATACCGGCTCATTTGAACTTTCTTTCTGCTTCCCCGACATAAACAATAGTAACAGACTGAATAAGGATGCGATTCATAAAATAACGTTTCCCTTTGTATGTGTGTGATTTTTTTCCCCTTGGGGCTTGCCGTAGAAAACGTTATGGCGCTTCTGTGAGAAAATGAGTTGCGTTCAATAAACATACCATCATGTTCCATCTGCGATTGTTCTATTTTCTAAATTTGATTGTCAAATATTCTCAATTTAGTGTAGGTTTCGCACCTGGTGTGGACAGACAGATTGCTTGTCACTGGAATCTTATCATGTGCGTCTGGTTAGAACAAAGTGTTCTCTTACGAGAGGTTCTCTCGTATTGCGTAAGCTAGCTTACGCTACGGGAAAGATTCATCTTTTCTGAGATATTGAAGCCAAAAAATTATCCTTAATTTTTGTATCCATTGTCAACGCAGTGCGGCAGCTGCAGACCTTGAGCGGGCTAGCTAGCGAGCTCATAGGTTGCTCTGCGGCAACTGCTGCAGCCTATAGACGAGCTTGGGCGAACTCGCATCCAATGAGAGGCGTCCGCGCGCTCACTGCATCAAAGCCCGCCAAAAAGGGCGTGACTAGAGTGCATATAAGCGTAGTTCGTAGGCTGGAACCCTGATTTTCATCTCTTCAGCGAAGCTCTCCGCATCGCTGACCTGGAGAGTACGAGCGTCTTTTTCAAGATGCCTCGCTCCACTTGCGCCTCATGTCGCGCCCTTCTCAGCACAGGAGACCGCCACATCATCTGCGCTCTCTGCCTGGGACTGGGGCACGCAGAGCTGCGCCCTCACTGAGGGCGGATCGCGATTCTGCGAGGAGCTACCGATGTCGACCCTGCGGGCTCGACTTCGAGCGATCAAAGCAGAAACCGCCAGCGCCGCCTACCCTCAGCCGCGCAGGAAGAAGCGCCGCTCACAAAGGCTGCCGGAAACTGTGGTTGAAGCGACTGCCTCGCCGGAGCCTCTCCCTCGAGCATCGCTTTCACCCTCCCCGCCCCGGGGCCGCGCAGTTGCCGCCGGCGGCCGCACTGCTGCCATCTCGGATGACGAGCGGAGGATAAGGGCTGCTGTTCCATCATGGCTCGGACAGCGAGGAGTGGACAGGCTCCCAAGCCTCCTCCTCAGCCCAGGAATCCAGCAGGACCAGCGCCGGGTCGAGGGGAGTTAACACGCCTCCTCACACAGGCCGTCGACCGCCTCGGGCTCGAGTGGTCACCGCCCCTGAGCAGGCACCCAACAGACTCGGCGGCTGCTTTCTTCAAAGCCATCGCCGCTCTACACCCGCGGCCGGGCCGCTCCCTTCCTGCCGGAATTACATACGGAGCTTGCAAAGTCGTGGAGCGCTCCGTTTTCAGCCAGGACCCGTTCACGCGTCTCCACCTCTCTGGCGTCGGTGGGCGGCGCCACTGAGAGAGGCTACTCCTCCATCCCCGGTCGAGGACTTCGGTAGCAGCACACCTTTGTCCGCCCTCCGCGAGATGGCGTTCCAAGCCTGTGCTCCCGTCTAAGGCCTGCAGAGCGACTTCCGCCTATGTTGGCCGCGCCTATTCCGCCGCCCGGCCAAGCCGCATCTGCTCTGCACTCAATGGCCGTTTTACAGATCCTACAAGCAGACCTTCTTCGGAGTGGGATGAGAAAGGCAGGCACCCAGAGGCTGTTACTGATCTACGAGCGCGACAGACCTCGCCCTTCGCGCTACCAAAGCTGCAGCCCAAGCTCTAGGGAAGTGCATGGCCTCGCTGACTGTGACCGAGAGACACTTATGGCTAACACTAGCCGACATGGGAGAAGCAGAGCGCTCCACGTTCCTCAACGCACCGCTCTCTCCAACCGGTCTCTTCGGCTCCGCGGTGAGTGGCATTGTTGACCGCTTCTCAGAAGTCCAGGAAGCCACCCAAGCCATGAACCTCTTCCTGCCGCGTCGCGCTAGCTCCTCTGCAGGCCGCTCACGTGATCAGCCTCCTGCACGAGCCTCTTCACAGCGCCCAGTTCAACAATCTCCAGACTTCTCAGCGTCGACAGGGCGGCCGCCCTCGATCAGCGCTCAGACAGCCGCCGCAGACCGCCTCCCCAGCGGGCCTCGATCTAAGGTAGCGCTGAAACCCGAGCAGCCGAAGTCTTCCTAACTGTGTTGAACAAGCGGCGGCTCAGTCCGCCGCGGCCGGACCACTGTCAAAGCTTTACCCCTGTCAGTCCCCTTCTCTCAGGCTACTACAGTGGTGAATTTAGCAGCCAACAAGCCGGTGACACTGCCCGCTTGCCTGCACTCAAACGCCGTTTTCACGGCGACCCAAATAAATCTTGTAAAGAGCAAACATGTCTTACGTGTAGAAAAAGTGCCCACAACCCAGTGTTAGCCCCTACACACAAGCATAACACATCCCGTGCCCCTATCAGAGCACGCTCTCATAAAGCGATTACTGAACCGCTCGAGCGTCAGAGTCAATGAAGGCGCCCACAAATGCGTCGTGCGCCCATTCTCTGCCGGCTCTGTCACACGACCAGCCCTATGTGTAGAAAATGTGCCCACAATCCAGTGTTCACTTCTGCACACAAGCACTGCATGTCTCGTGTCCCCACCAGAGCACGCTCACATAAAGCGGTTACTGAACCGCTCGAGCGCTAGAGTCAATAAATGCGCCCGCAAATGCGTGCGCGCGCCCATTCTCTGCCCGCTCTGTTACACGGCCAGCAACCATTCCTCTGTGTGTAAGTCCCGTGCCCATGACTATGCTTGCGCATCACGTAACAGATGTGACTCTTTCCCCATTCATTCCAATCGGAAGTCACTCACAAAACAGCCTGTTCATGCTGTCTGCGAGCAATCATGCATGAACACACTAAGCGCGCTCACACATTTTGTTCAGCGCTCTGTGTGCGGCAATCAGAGCGAATTGGCCATTCACCCTCTAGCGTTACGCTTCAAAGCGTGGGAAGCTATTCCAGGGATATCCAAGTGGGTGTTAAGCACAATACAACAGGGCTATTTGCTACAGTTCGATCGCCGCCCCCTCGCTTCAGAGCGCGGCTCGAAACCACTGTGAACACGGAAGCAGCGTGCATGCTTCGTTCAGAAATAGCAAGCCTTCTGTGCAAAAGGGCCATAGAAAAGTGCCACCCTCTCTGAGCGAGTCGGGGCTTTACAGCCGTTATTTTCTTGTTCCCAAGAAAGACGGCGGCCTCAGACCCATATTAGATCTCAGGGTTTTGAACAAGGTGCTTGCAAAAGACCGTTCAAAATGCTTACAATCAGGAAACTCCTCGCGCATGTGCGCCAGGGGACTGGTTTATTTCTCTCGATCTGAAAGATGCATACTTTCAGATTCAGATAAATCCCGTCACAGGCCATTCTTGAGATTCGCCTCGACGGCCAGGTTTATCAATACACCGTCCTTCCGTTCGGCCTGTCCTTAGCACCCGTACTTTCACGAAGTGCATGGATGCGGCGCTCGCACCCCTGCGGAGTCAGGGTTTGCGAATTCTGAACTATTTGGACGACTGGCTGATTATGGCTCAGTCACATATGGAGCTTCTGTCTCACAGAGCAGTTCTCCTCAGCCATCTGAACAGTTTGGGTCTTGCAGTCAATTGGACCAAGAGCTCACTACAGCCCAGTCAGACCATTTCCTTCCTGGGAATAGAACTAGACTCCGTGGCAATGACGGCTCGCTTATCTACACAGCGCGCACGCCGTGTTCAGCGACTAGCCGCATCTTTTCAGATGAACAGCCTCACGCCTCTGAAGAAATTCCAGAGAGTGCTAGGTTACATGGCCTCAGCCGCAGCAGTACTTCAGCTGGGTTTACTGCACATCGCCCGCTTCAGCATTGGCTAAACACCCGGCGTCTCGCCGGGCTTGGGCCACAGGCCGCCAGCCCATCAAGGTGACTCAGACCTGCATATCAGCTCTGCAGCCCTGGACAGTGGCCGAATGGTATCAGCGGGGAGTGACAATGGGAGCTGTATCTCGCCGAAAAGTCATCTCGACAGGCGGCGTCCAACACGGGTTGGGGCGCGGTCTCGCGAGGGCTCTCCGGTTTTCGGCCTATGGTCAGTTCAGGAAAAGCTCCTTCACATAAATTGTCTGGAAATGATAGCGGTCGATGCGCGCTCGTGCGCTTTCTCCCGGTCATTCAGGGTCACCACGTCCTGGTCCGTTCGGACAACAGATCTGTGGTATCCTACCTAAACCGTCAGGGCGGTGTCAGATCCAGGAACCTCTTCCATCTGACAAAACGCATACTGAGTTGGTCCCAGTGCCACCTGCGCTCGCTGAGGGCGACGCTGCGTGCCAGGCCACCTGAGCGGCGGCCCGGACAGACTGTCCAGAGACAATATTCCCCCAGGGGAATGGTCCCTGCACGCTCAAACAGTCCAGGCGTTATGGCACCTATTCGGCAGAGCAGAGATAGACCTCTTTGCGTCCAAAGAGAACTCTCACTGCCCAGTATTTTTCTCGAGCGAGGGCCAGCTGGCCCAGGACTGGCCCAGGCGCCCGCTTACGCCTTCCCTCCCGTCTCGCTATTGCCACAGGTAATGCAGAGGATCAGGAAGCAGCGTCACTCGGTGCTCCTCATAGCCCCGCGTTGGGAGAATCAGACATGGTTCCCGGAGCTTACGCAGCTGTCACTGACAGCGCCGTGGCCCATCCCAGTGAGAGCAGATCTCCTCTCTCAAGCTCGCGGCACAATCTGGCATCCCCACCCAGAGCTGGGCTGCATGCGTGGGTGATCAACGACTACCCGTCGCTCTGCCAGAAGGAGTAATAAACACCATCATACACGCTAGAGCCCCTTCCACGAGAAGACTATGCGTCAAAATGGTCTGTGTTCTCAAAATGGTGCACCGACAGAGACCTGGACCCACGGACATGTGGGGTGTCGTCGCTGCTCGTATTTCTACAAGAGCTGCTGGATGAGGGCAGATCCCCATCCACGCTCAAAGTGTATGTGGCGGCCGTTGCGGCGTTCAGCTGAACCCCTGCACGGCCAGTCATGGGGTAAAAGCGAGCTGGTCATCCGCTTCCTCAGGGAGCTAGAAGGATGAACCCCCGCGCCCCCATCGGTTCCTATCTGGGATCTTTCTATAGTTCTCGAAACTATGAAAGCCCCCTTTCGAACCACTTCAATCCGTGGATTTGAAATACCTTTCACTCAAAACCGTTTTCTGACTGCCCTGTCATCAGTCAAGCGTGTGGGAGACCTTCACGCGCTGTCTGTCAGCCTGCGTGTCTTGAGTTTGGACCAAGTGACTCCAAGGTCATTTTAAAGCCTAGACACGGCTATGTTCCCAAGGTGATCGGTACTCCTTTCAGAGCACAGGTCATTTCCCTATCGGCGCTGCCAGCACCGGATAGCGAACGCGACGCCAATCTCCTTTGCCCGGTCAGAGCACTGAGATTGTATACTGCACGCTCCGCTGCTTTCAGGCGCTCCGAGCAGCTTTTCGTTTCGTTCGAGGGCGCACCAAAGGTCTCGCCGCCTCGAAACAGACACTATCTAGATGGATAGTGGGCGCTATTGCTGCTGCATACGGCGTCAAAAGACCTGCCATGCCCGTTGGGCATTAGGGCTCACTCCACTAGAGGCATGGCATCCTCGTGGGCATGGTCCAGCGGAATTTCCATTCACGACATATGTGTGGCAGCGGGATGGACTTCCCCCTCCACCTTTGTCAGATTTTTACAATATGGAAGTGCCCGCTCTGCAGGCAAAACTACTAGCGGTTTAATACGCTACAGCTCCCCTGGTGAGCTGCACTGATGGGACACATTCCACACAGACCGGCACCGCCGCTCTGTCGTTCCGTCCTACTATGTGCTTATGTATTACACAATCAATGACCCGCATTCTTGCCGGCCAAATATTATTTCCCCACTCATAAGGGCTCCCCGGGTCCCCCTTAATTCCCTGGGGCTTATACAGTGGATGCTTGGCGCGACGGCGTTGACAATGGGTTCCCGTAGCGTAAGCTAGCTTACGCAATACTGAGAGAACCTCTCGTAAGAGAACGTATCGGTTACCTAACGTAACCTCGGTTCTCTCTAGATGAGGGAACGAGTATTGCGTAGCCGGCCGTGCTCAGCGCCACGGCGACTTTTCGCTTCAGTCAATGAAAACCAGGGTTCCAGCCTACGAACTACGCTTATATGCACTCTAGTCACGCCCTTTTTGGCGGGCTTTGATGCAGTGAGCGCGCGGACGCCTCTCATTGGATGCGAGTTCGCCCAAGCTCGTCTATAGGCTGCAGCAGTTGCCGCAGAGCAACCTATGAGCTCGCTAGCTAGCCCGCTCAAGGTCTGCAGCTGCCGCACTGCGTTGACAATGGATACAAAAATTAAGGATAATTTTTTGGCTTCAATATCTCAGAAAAGATGAATCTTTCCCGTAGCGTAAGCTAGCTTACGCAATACTCGTTCCCTCATCTAGAGAGAACCGAGGTTACGTTAGGTAACCGATACGTTAAGGTTCCAAGAATGACAGAGCAACATACAGGTTAGGAACAACATAAAGGTGAGTAATGATGACTGAATTTTCAACACCAGACTCAGAAATGACCTTCTCCTGTAAGGGGAAATATTTGCCACCTGTTTTGATTTTTAGGGGCATTCTTGTCCTTTAAAAGGGAATTTTTTTCCTAACCACAAAAAACAAAACAAAAAAAATACTGCGCCATCCGTTATTTAATCAATTAATGAAAAAATTTCCATCTGAATGATCACATTGAGATTGCATTACCTCTTACCCATACAATCAATGCAAAATGAACTTATATTTCACATTTTTATATGGTAAAACGCATAAATAAGCCTAGAATAGAATATTAAGAACTACACACAAATACTTCATAAGGGACACAATTTTGCACCCATATTATTTTTGACCCCGCTTTAATTTCTGACCCTGGTCAATACTCTTGAGTTACACTGAAAATGTCTGTTTGATGTTGGGCAAAATCAGTTATGATGTATGTTGAAAACAGAAAATATGCATCTCAGAGATAGATAATAATATATTTTCATGTTATGTATATTATTATTATTAAATTATTTATATTATATTATATTATTATTATACTATTACATACTTAAAATGACTGACTGATTCACAATGTAGAGAAAATACCTATATACGTCAGATGGAAATCTAGAGATGGATATGAGAGCTGCTGGTACCTTAGACAAAACATTTTAGCTATTTCTGCCTTTCTCATCAACGGCAGCAAAACTAAATCACTCTAACGTTGAGCACTTGCAATGTTGACAGCTTTGATGATTATAAACAGGAGGGATAGTTTTATTATATCGCTTGCTGACAAAGACACAGTATAATGCCATTTGCAGGACAACTTAACAGGTTTAGAAAGGTTTGTGCCTCTGTAACATCTTTAGTTTAGTAACTATTCACTATGCCCTCACTAAACTCAGCAATTATTCGATGAGCTGTTTTATGCTGCATGAGAGTTTAATTTAACGTTTAATTTGATTAGTTCAACTTTATGAATTGTTTTACTAATTTGCTGCTATATTTAAATGTTAATTAACCTATGCGGAAATTCCCTGCATCATGAACAGGAACAATAAAAATTGTGCACAATATCCGCAATCCTGTGCCGAATTTCAGGCCCTGTGGAGATATTTTTTATCAGTTTTTCATGCACGACAGGACAGGATAGAAACCATTTCCTAGAAAAGAGATGCTTTCTCAAAAACCAACTCAAAAAGTAAGGTGAACCACAAAATGAAGCCTGCTTGCATTGCTTCCAGTAATGTGCACTGATTTATACTCATTAGCACTCATTAACACATATTAACTCTCATTCCCACAAAATCTACAACTAATGACATGATAAACGTGAGACGAGTGCCTGTGCTAACAGAAAAAGACCTGTTTTTCCTTAGTGAGGTGCGGAATGACGCCCAGCAGGGTTGGGCGATCTAGCTCCCGACATGCGGGCGAAGACAAGGTACCCTCCTTGGAAACCCAGCTGACACGCAGCGGACTGGAAGACAACCACACACCCGACACAAGGGCAACCAACAGATACACGAGACAGGACCGACTAGGCAGAGAGAGTGAGGTTAGTACTCAAAATCAAACAACAATCTAGCAAAGATACCGAGAACATGAAGGGCTTAAGAAGGGATTTATTTAGAAGAGAACAGGTGTTACTCGGCATAATAATCAGTGGCATGATCAGCGTTCCCCCGGGAACAATCAAGGTTCCCATGGAAACGCTGATCATGCATGCCGGCCGAGAAAATAACAAAACAAACCAGCAAACTCAGCGGAGTCATGACAACTTTAGTATCTTTAAACTCCAATACAAGCTGGGTTGCGTTTCTGGGTGCATAGCACCCTCATCCGACCATTAACAGCACCAAGTTATCATAACCTACATGTTATAACCGAATATTTAAATCATCCATAGAATTATAATTTCCACTATGTGTAGTCTCCTGAGTTAAAATAATATCACCTCACTGAATTATTTAGTAAATAAAGAATTCTTCAGCTTAATGGCAAAATTCTGTATAAAATATAAAGAGTACATTTTAAAATGTGGCTGTATATTTTGCCTCTCTATATGTGATTATGTTATTTTAATCAAGTAATGATTTTTCAAAAAGTTATTTAATACATTCAGCATGAAATAAAACATTGCAGGAGTGAAGGAATCAGTAAACTCCCAGCTTGTACGTGTTCCCCATGGTGGATTATGGGCAATTAAATGTCGTTGAGTGTATATCAAATGTACACTCAAATTTAGAATGCATTGTGGGTAAGAATGAGTGAACTAAAGTAGGGAATGAATGGTTCACTCAGAATTCTGACACTCCTATAAAATGGAGTACACCCGAAATAGTGCACTATATAGTGGATAGGAGGTGGCTTCAGACATGGTTCAACTGTGGTTGAAATGTTTCCAAACTTCCTTTCTTATTGAAAAATTCATCCAGATCTGACACGAGCCCTTAAAGGGACAGTTCACCCAAAATAGAAAATTCTCTCATCATTTACACACTTTCTCACTCTTACTCAAATAATTATTTATGTTAGTACTTTTACTTCTACTTGAGTAATTCTTTTTTAAAGTAATTCAATTTTTACTTGAGTACGGTTTTTGGCCACTCTACCCACCTCTGGTAGTGACAAATGTAGCCAATCTGAGCTTCTATGTTTGCCCTGAAGGTACTCTACTTATTTACATAAATACGTACTGAATTCCTACTACAAGATATTTTACTTCAAATTTGTAAAAAAAATAAAATAAAAGTAAATCAATGCATTTGAGAAACTTTATTATTCCTGATTTTTTTGGTACAATAAAAAGAACACAAATAGTTTAAAAATCAATAAAGCAACATAGGAAGGTAAATAGCTCCAGATCATTCTACCCACTTTTAATTTCCCTCTATTGAATCCCTGAAATGCTGTACATGAAGAAAGAAAGAAAGAAAGATAGAAAGAAAGAAAGAAAGAAAGAAAGAAATCAAGAAATAAACACAAGCCTTCAAGTAACATTCATCACTTTAATAAAATGATAACAATTCTGCTATGGTTCTAACCCCTGTGCCAAAAGCGAACCCAGATGTGCGTAGATGTATTTTTTTTACCCAGGCCTCAGCGGGAAATGGTTCTATTATGATGCTTGCCATCCTAAGAGACTTTCACTGAAGCATTAACAATATAAAGTCCAAGGTCCTGCTGAGGTTATTTCTTGCTGTTCCACTGGTTGTTAGAACATTCTTCAGAGTCTACCCACACAGGGGCAAAGCAGACAACACACTGCTCAAGCGAGTTCAACACAGTACAAATATCGACATCCGGCATAGGTTTGGCCTCATGATCAAAATACATAATAAATGTGACTAAACTTTTTATGGCATGTTTCTGCCCTCACCTGGTTACCCTTTATATCATTGGTCTCAAGACGAAAAAATGGGGTCACATACTCCTAAGGTACTGCAGGGTGTTGTGAGATTGTGACAGAAATGTAAATGCTGATCTTAATAAAATAAAATGTATAATAATAATAAAAACTAAAACAAACAAAAAATAACCTATTTCACATGTGAACATGCAAAGATGCTGTAAAAAAATAAAATAAAAAAATAATAATAAAAAATAAATAAGTGACACTTAAAATCTCAGGGGGAACTTTAATTGTCAAAAAAGTTGGTAACCCCTGCTGACTTAAAAGGATAGTTCACCCCAAAAAGATAATTCTCATAATTCACTCAACCTTATGCCATCTCAAACTTGTATAATTTGTTTCTTCTGCAGAACTTTTTATGTGAATGTTTTGTAGTGAACATTTATAGTGAAAAATTAGTTTGGTCTGTTTCTCACCTAAAACCAAACATTTTGCTTCAGAAGACATAGATTAAACCACTGAGTCGTATGGATGAACTTTTTGCTGCCCTTTTGTCCTTCTGGGGGGTTTGAAGTGTTTGACTCCATTGACTTGCATTGCATGTATATTTCACATCATATCCCTTTCAAAATGTCTTTGTGTTCCAAAGAGGAAAGGAATTCATATGAATTTGAAATGGCATAAGGGTGAGTAAATTATTTGATGATTATCATTTTTGGGTAAACTATTTCTTTAAATATTGCATTTAACCTAAACACTCACACAGTTCAAAACAGTTATTTAAATTAACCAAAGGAACCAATATCAAGAAAGTATGCAAATTGATACGTTTCAATTTTCAGGTAATATTTCGAATAAAAATTTACATTCAGCGAACTTTGCAATTGATATGCTTCAAACATTATTCATCCTGACCTGACCAGTACAGTCACTTTTTAAACCCAAATGGAAATCCTTCAGTGCTTGAAGTGGAAGATAAAAATTGCAGGTACTCTACTTTTTTTTTCTACAACTTTTTTCCCAGATTTAGCCTACCAATCACAATTATTGTAACTAACATGTTAACATGAAAAATAAAACTGTTAATATTACGCATGTATTTACAGGAAAATAGTATGTAATTACTAAAAGAGGTATTTAATTAACATTTGAGTCTGGCTGTAAATTCCTTCTTAAGATCTTGCTGAAGAACAAACATGACCTCACACCCTCAATTAACAAATAGGTTTTGATTAACATTACTTTGAAAATAAAAACATACAATATAAGGTTCCATTCAACTGGGAAAGTCGGATTTTACAACTTCCTAATAGGAAAAGTGCAAAGGAATGCATCTTGAAGTCAGAATTAAAACTTGTAGGCTCATGCAGAAATTCCGATTTTGCCGAGATGCAGGTGCATGATGTCACACAAACATGTCGACACTAACTCATAGTGGTCCTCAAGATGGAGAGGCTATACCCATTGACTCACTATGCGGATACATTCAGCTGTTAAATATTCAGTTACATACTATATATTTTACCCAATCTTAGCCATACTTTGCATTATTATTCTTAGTCCTTCAACTCAGTATTATATTTGGCCACTATACCTCACTCTGCATGCATGAATTGATTTCACTCAAAGCAGTAGGCTACAGAAATGCATTACATGTTTAGTCATCTTATTAAACATGAAAAAAGTCTGAACCTGCAGGTAGCAAAACGCTTAACATGCAAACAAATAAAAAAGTATTTCAAAAGAAAAACTGTAAGGGCTGTGTAAGCCTTTTGGCTCTACAAACTTGAATGGAAAGCCCTCTAAAACCTTACAAAATTAGCAGCAAGACAGCAAAGCATGGTACAAAGTTCTTGCTACATTACTATCAATGTCATTGTAAATTAGATGTGTGCAAGATTGCGTTAAGCCAAAGTGTTACAGTACGATATGTACTGTAGTATTTGCCATGCTTGTCCAATTATATCTTTTCTCATATAAGAGATACAGTTTATGCAATTATCTACAGTATTTTCAGTGTTGGAGGTGCCATTATGAAGGACAGGTCACTGAATAAAATATTATTTTAGCATTTTATCAGGATCTGTGGAATTTTTAAGGGTCCTATACATTTTTGCAATCAGAAGAAAACAACATACTCATAATGCTATTAAATAGTGGTCAACCGATATATCACCGATGCCGATAAATTGGCAGAAATTCTGACTTTTTTCATTATTGGCAGATACATTTTTCCATTTGGCCGATAGTTTTCTTGAGGGCGCAGAAAATAGCCTGCTTGCATGTGAAGCGTCTGAGACATATAAATTACCAGTCATGGTTCGTTTTGTTGTTACATGCCATCATGTTACTTCAATAACACAGTGTGTTACTTGTAACACAGTGTCATTTAAACGGTCCGCATATCAGAGCCGTGGCAGAAGTGCTCGACAGTTTCATTCTCCCTCTCTCTCCTCAACAGTTCCCTGTAACTTTTAATTGTCTTCTATAATGATAAAAGGCAAATATCAATCAAACTAATATCATATACCGTCTGCAAATATGCATACATCTTGTTTAAACAGATGTAATAAACCAACCACACACAACTTCAGCAGATCCAGCTTCCTGTGGAATGCTCGTAAATCTTCCTCTGAAGCACCTATTCTAACAATCACTCCTCAAATGTTCCCTGTAACTTTTATTTTATTTTTAATTTCTCCCCTTTTTCTCCTCAATATGGAATGCCCAATTCCCAATGTGCTCTAAGTCCTCATGGTGGTGTAGTGACTTACCTCAATTTGTGGCAGAGGACGAATCTCAGTTGCCTCCACGTCTGAGACTGTCAATCCGCGGATCTTATCATGTGGCTTGTTGAGCACGTTACCGCGGAGACATGCGTGTGTGGAGGCTTCATGCTATTCTCCAAGGCATCCTTGCACAATTCACCACGTGCCCCACAGAGAGTGAGAACCACATTACACGACCACAAGGAAGTTACACCATGTGACTCTACCCTCCCTAGCAACCGGGCCAATTTGGTTGCTTAGGAGACCTGGCTGGAGGCAGCTCAGCTTCAACCTGGGCTCAGCGCTCAGCTCCAGCATAGAGCTCCCCACAGGAAGCTGAAGCCCCCATCTCACAAACCACTACCGGGACCCAGAAGGTTCCCAAGTGTTGGTATCTGGACCACTCCATCCACCGGTGGAGGGCCGGGAGGAACATCTATTGCCGCACCACGCCTGGGCCGCGGTACCCACATTGCCAGGAAAAAGAGCAGTTCCCTCACTCCTTCGGTCACCTAACCAGTGCCCCCCCATGCCGTTCTCACGGCGGTCTGGCGCCAAACACCTACAGTCACGGAACCATGGACACGGTCCCCTCGCCTCCACGCCTTCAACTGTAGACTCCCGGCGGGTTGGTTCTGACGAGTCTAGAGGACGCCTCCATAGGACCTCCTCCTCAAGGTAAGTGCTTTGAGTTTTTTTCTCAGCACAACTGTTTCGGGCTGCAACTTTGCTCCCCAACATAATATTACCTGCTCCGCCAGCTGCGAAACCCCACCGGGTACGTCATACATCCCCTTAGTGCCCCCCACTCGGAGCTTGGACACGTCACTTACGCTTCCAACACTTTGCGCTGGCTGGCCGGGACCATCCTACTCGGCGACACTCACCCCACAGGGATGCGATAGAGCAATCCCTCCAGCTGAGATGAAGCCAGGGTTCTACGGCCCTCACTTCATCATACCCAAGTCAGGCGGTGCGTGGCGGCAAATCTTGGACATGCGAGTTCTGAACCGGGCCTCACACAGACGCAATGGATGGTAAGTTCTTAGGGAAGCACAACCTAATCATCAGGTTCCTTAGAGGTGCCTGGAAGCTGAACTCTCCCAGGCCATGCCTGTTCCCCTCTTGGATCTGTCCATGGTCCTTTCGGGCCTTCAGAGACCACCCCCTGCGAGCCACTAGAACTGCAATTGTTTTCTGTCAGCGACACTTGCCTGGAGTCTGGTCTGGCAGATGCTCACGTCATCCTAACACCCCGACCGGGCTCCGTTCCCAAGGTTCCTTCGACTCCCTCAGAGGTAGTGAACCTGCAAGCGAAGCTGCCCCAGGAGGAGGCAGACCCAGCCTTATCGTTGCTGTGTCCATGCTTTGTGTACCTATGTGGACTGCACGCAGAGGTTTAGGTGTTCTGGGCAGCTCTTTGTTTGCTGTGGCAGACAGTGGAAAGGGGCGCTTTCTCCAACAGAGACTGCCCACTGGGTCATCAACGCCATGGCTGGCCTATCAGACCCAGGCTGTGTCCGCCCCCTTGCGGGTTTGAGCACAGTCTACAAGCAGTGTGGCGTTCTTGTGGGCACTGGCCAACAGCACCTCCCTAGCAGACATCTGTAGAGCGGCGGGCTGGGCAACACCCAATAACCTTACGAGATTCTACATTCTCAGGGTTGAGTCGGTCTCCTCCCGTATTTTCTCAGAAAGAATAGGAGTTGGAAAAGAACGCCTTCCCCAATGCATGTGATAGCGTTAAATGGCCCCAACTCTATGCGAGACACATAGAGAGAGAAAAGGCGTGGCGTGACCTGCTCCCATGCTTGGCACGTCGCTTGTATGCAGATTTTTTCTCTGATAAATAATTTATAATTTTTTGGCATAGAATCGTCAGCTATTGCAACAATCAATATAAGCAGCCTACTGTATTTTTGTTCGTTTTGGAAGATTCTGAAGTTATATGAGCCAGGTTGAAAGCCTAGTGCTAAATAATATGGAAAATAGATATCAGACAATATGGTGAGACTGGTCTTTCATGGTTTATTGAACATGGCAGGCTAACTGTACAAGACAAACCAGCAGAGTCTTGATAAATAATTCCAAGAAACATGTAAAGAAGGTTGTTGTATTCCACATTAAATGTAATGCTTATCAACTGTAATGTGCCAAGCTTATCCCAAGGTTTCTCAGCTGATGATTGCTGCCTTGGTGCTCTAGAAGAGTGTATGATTGTGGGTATACAGGGAGTGGAATTATTGGGCTTCTTTGCACAATAAGGGTAATCATAAGAAGATCCACATGGCAGGAAGCAACTTATGCTACAATTCAACATCATTTACAGGTTCAAACACTCCCTCAAATTCCCTCTGCAGTAATGCCACTAGAAATGCAAAAGCATCTGGAGTGTTGTAAAACTGTGATTCTTAGGCCATTTAAATGACTGCTTGTAAAGATTGTGAATTATTTATAGAAGAACTGAGAACGACTTTTTCAGAGTGGACAGTCCAATCTAGAAGAAACTGTCACAGGCAATTGTCTAGCTCTTGTCTAGATTAACACTGAGGCGAAATGTAGGCTATATAGGAATGCTATTTTCATCTACCCCTACCACCTCAAATATACTGCCAGCTTGCAAAGTCCAATATTCCAAAACAGTATAGACTTTCAGTAGTGTGAGCATAGGGTATATTTCAGCTGTAGAAAAATTGGATCATCCAGTACAAAATGTCAAAATAAAAGTATTAATGTATGTACTCTAATTCTAGAAAAAGTAGTGCTACTTTACATCTCAGCTTTAGTTTTCACTGTTCCAGGGATACAGCCCTTTGTATTATTAGATCAATTAACTTACCTCATTAAAATCTGTTGACCAGCTCTTCTGCAGTTCAGTAGCATTGTCTGACAAAATGCACACTGAAACTAAAGTAATCTGCTGTGGTCAGATAAACAGCCAGCATTTCAATAATCTCACGGTATTGGTAAAATATAGGCTAAGCAAATATTCTATGAACAGATGGGATCTAGAAGCCAAAGGAACCTATATATTGGCAGCTTAGATTAATAACAGAGAGCAGTGAATTAATGCATTTAGCTGTCATTTTATCAGCAGACCACTTTGTGTACTGTCCATGTAGATTGTGTGAGAGCATCACAGACTTGAAATAATGGAGAGGCTGCATATGAAATATCAAACAGATAGCCATAACAAAGGGTAAATGGAAATTAAATATTAGAAAAACATCAATACCCAATCAAAACACACTGACATTAGATCCAACAGTGCATCAACAGATGTACTGCATTACAGTACATAAACTAAAAGCTTATCGACCTCTTAAGATATCTTACTGTTGGAGACCCTTTTTCATTTCAGCGTAAGTAGCCTTTTAGGATGCTGTATTATAGTGCATTAGTCTATCTCAGTCTGTACAATATAACTATAAAATACTTATCCATAAAAACAGTGAGACTATGTATCAACCCATTCTAGTAACCATCTTCATCAAAGTTGATTGAATTGTAATTCATATTGATTTAGAAAAGAATTGCAAGTGCCAGTATTTAAATATAGCAACTAATACATTATTTAATTAATCATAAAATCAATGTCAGTAGAGCAAAGCTCACTCAAACTCTTGTCACTTAATATTTATTGGGCAAACCCAACAAGTTAAAAATGAAAAAGCTGGAACATAACTTGAATAGGGGAGTGATGAGATTTGATTTAAACAGATTTAAAAGTAAAAAGATGAAATAACCTCAAACATTAACTTTTTTTAAATCCTTGATTAATTATAAAGTAAAAAATACCTAAAAATGTAATCAACAAACAGCAAAAGAGTTGCACAAAACTATTTGCCCACCTCTGCACTGCGATGGCAATAATTTCCCACCTCTGCACTAGGGATGTGCGGAATGACTAATTTTACTGAGGTTTAAACAAACATTTTGGAATCAACTAGTCTAAAAATAATCCCACCTTCAAAAAACTGTTTATGCGACCCATTTAAAATACAAAATCCAATGCAAAATTTAGCTGAAAAGGTGCATTTATCTGCGATGCACTCGCCTTGCATTATGATAATTCTACATTAAATGTAGAAGAATATAGAAGAAAGTTTAAACCCGTTAAGAAGTCGGCACCTCGTTGAAAATCAACTTCTTAATCAGCAGATTAAAAAAAACAGCATACCTAGACAAAAGTCATTTTCGAGGCTAATTACTCAAAAGCATACCTTTTCTGATGCGCCAAAAATAACGTCAACATGGTCCGGTGAAAGATGGTACAATCTTGGGCTTCAAAAAGCCCACTCAGCGGTAAAATAACTTTCTAGAACAAGCAGATTTCAAGATAACTCAAATGTGTAAACATTCATAGTGACTTGCAAGCCATTGTTTCGGAAATCTGATTCCCGCACCACCACCGAAGTGATTTCATAACTGCTGTGCAGAGTAGTGTTGTCAAAAATACCGGTACTCCGGTACCAAGTCGGTACTCAAACAAAAACAAATGTATGATACCAGAATTTCTGAAGGTACCGGAGTACCGAGTACCGGGTCTACCCGGTTCCCAATCAGAGTCGGGAACTTTCGAACGCTCACAACAAGCAAAAGATGACGACAAGCAAATTAGCTGCTGCTGCGGAGTCTCAACTTAATCTTGTCGAAAAGAAAAGTGAAAAAAGCCAGGTTTGGAAATTCTTTTTTTTTAGGCTGATGAAAAGGGAAACATCATAGATCAGCAAAAACCTATTCGTAAACGCTGCTTTCACAATTTTCTGACGAAAGGAGGAAACACATCAAACTTAATAAAGCACCTGAAAGACAGACACCCGGCTTTATTCAAGCAAATAAAGCAGGTGAGTTTAAAGCCATATTATCATTTGCATTAGGAATGAAACGTTATCGACAACGTCGGAAAAAAAAATTGGCGAGAAAATTTTTCGTTGTCGTTTGATCTCATTTAACGTAACATGAAATCACATTAAACTGTAATGATGAAGCGTGAGAGCAGCACTGCAGCTCACACCTGACAGAGGAGAAGAATTACACAGATCACAGTCCAGATGCACTCTAAACTTTCACAGCTACATCTTATGTAGATCCCAAAGTATTAGGGAATTATTAAAAAAATTTATTATAATAAATTCAGAAGCACTCTCGTTGTGGAATAAGCGGAGCCGGAGCTCTTTAAAGGAAACATGCGTTACATCTTAAATGCAGTTATTTTAATGTGTTATAGCTTTATTAAAGTTCAAATAATACAGAAGCAGCTCATGTTAATAACTATAAACTCAGAAACTGCCATTTCTCTGTGTGGTCGGTGCCTCTTCTATGAGTTGCGCGAATGTCCCGATCTAAGGGGGAGAGATTGAAACTGCACCCAGCTGAGAGAGACTCTGCCTCGGGGACGCTCATCCCTTGAGCGCGGACGCTTATTGCAGCTAGATTAGTACGCGATGGCTCGCGACTTATTTAATCATAATATATGTCACTGTGCCTTTCTTATCATGAAGACAATTGGCAATATGCAGCTTTATTAATATGAGAGCACTTTGCACATTAGTTTGGAAATTGTATTCATTCTATTGTATGATTGTTTATTTAGTTTTTTTTAGTACTAGGTAAAAACTTAAAAGTAAAAGTTGAAGCAAATCTTATATAAGTGTTCAAAAATACTTTAAGCATACATTGTACAGTTTTGTTATAATTCAAAAATAATATATTTAACTTGAAGTGTTGCTCAATGGTATAATTTTGTTCTTAGTTCAGCTGTTAATTTGTTAACTTTGTTAACGAAAGAGTGTTGTTCAGTAACCTGTTTTTTGTTTTGCTTTGGTCCCGAAAATGGTATCGAGTACCTTGAAATTTCACTGGAATTGGTACCGACTACCGAAATGTTGGTACCGTGAAAACATTAGTGCAGTTTGCTTGTCTAGCAAGAGGACATTTTCCTGTGTGTGCCGTGAGTGAGAGAGAAGCACACACAGCCTGAGGTGAAACTAAACTTTTTAACTGCTCCAGATATCCTCTTTTTAAAATAACATTTATAAAATGTGTAACATTAATATGATGTTCATTTTAGCACAGCCTCTGTAAAAATACAAACCAAATAAAAATGTGTAAAAATGTTGAACAATTTAATGGGGAAAAATATGAACTGACTAGTAATTCCAGTGTCGACTAGTAGCATCAGAACCATTTAGTTGACTAGTCTACTTTGCACTGTTGTGCCAATCGACCATGCTCAATTATTCCCCCTTCTGATTTATTATGAACCATGTAAAATGCATTTCATTCATCTAAGACCCGCTGGTAATGATTTTGGCACGGGGGAAAAATGCTTATCAGTAGGCCCACATAGAACCTATGCACTTTAAAAAAACTCTACAAAAATCTGTGGAATTGGTTTATAAATGCCAAAATATGGGCCTGGGTAGCTCAGTGGTAAAGACACTGGCTACCACCACTGGAGCTCGCTAGTTCGAATCCCAGGGCATGCTGAGTGCCTCCAGCCGGGTCTCCTAAGCAAACAAATTGGCCTGGTTGCTATAGGGGGCGTAGAGTCACACGGGTTAACCTCCTTGTGATCGCTATAATGTGGATGGTGTGAAGATTGAGGCAGCCAATACACCACCACAAGGAATTAGAAGACATTGGGAATTGGGCATTCCAAATTGGGAGAAAAAGGGTAGAAAATCCATTAAAAAAAAGTAGAGATGCAGGGACCGGAATTAGCTGATTTTCCGCATGCTCGGCCCGGACCGGTAACCGGCCGGTCAGCCTCACGTCTTTCTGATTCCAAGCCGGTCCGTTTTGTTGCCAGCGGCGCAGGCAATAACGTCACAGCCGCACGTAAACATGTCATTGGCGTGGAAGATCTTCACTGTGAATGAAGTATACATAAAGTTCGAAATGTGTAATAATTGTAAGGCCAAAGTAAACCGTGGGGGAACCACCACAATAACTTTTGGATCAACAAACCTAATTAGACATTTAAAACACCATCACCCAGCTGAAAATGCCCATTTTTAAAAAGAAGCTAAAAAGTGAAAGTGGCTAAAGCTAGCCAGAGCTCAGAGCCAGTCACAAGTCAGCAGCCCCTCCTATCTTTCCTTGGAATGAGCAGCGAAAAGACCAATTACGAGGAAAATTATGGAATTCATGGCCCTGGATGACCAGCTGTTCTCCATAGTTGAGGACAGAGGCTTCAGAAATCTGATACATTTCCTCGATACGGAGTAGGAGGTACTTTCCGACGTCGCGTTGCCCGAGTTGTTTAATCTCGTGTCATGTCACACACGCAGCCTGTTATCTGTCAACATTTGGGTACACAAATCCGGGAGAGGGAAAGTGGGGTGTTGGATGGCAGAGGCAGGCTAAATACTATACAAATTGTGCCGTTGTGATTTCATGTGCTGAGTAACGTAATTTTTCCCACCGTGTCCGATATTAAAATCAGTGCGACACACATTGCAAAAGGCGTGGGCATTGTCGATATGACTTCGGGATATGAAATTCAATTCTTCCATCCAGCTGTTGTTAAATTTACAGTATATTTAGTTTTTTTCACCGGAGCACCAGCTGAGTCTTCTCCTCCATCTACCAGTGATGCTTGATTTAACATCCCGCGTCTACTACCTGCGCAGATATCAACAGCACAAATGGGTTGTAGGTTGCCAGGTTGAGGTCATAAATGATGCGTTTCATTCAAGATCTGGCAACTGGACAACCTTGGAATAATATATTGATGTGATTATTCATATAACGTGGTTTGGGCCATACAAATTACGGGAATTTTTTTGGGAGAAATAACAAAACGGGAGACTCCCGGGAAAAACGGGAGTGTTGACAGATATGGTTGCAAGCCGTTCCCGAAGCAGTGCTCAGTTTTACAACTGATATATGGACATCTAACGTAAGTTGAGTGTATTGGACACTTCAGTTTTTCAGATATTTGGAATTGTTTTGTTAGACGAGTAATAAAGAGAAAAAGGTCCGTTTATAAAAATAGTGGGAAATGACATCTGTTATATAAAGCAACTCATTTGCAGTTAATAGTTATTTCTACCTCTTTCCAGTCACAGAGCACTTTATTTTAAGAGTTGTTTAAGTGAGAGAAGATCCTGTAACTTAGTGCAGTTTGGGGGAAATTGTAATGTTTAATAATTTATTTTATTATTAAAATAAAATTGAGCATTGAAGAAAGGTAGATTTTGTTTGTATATGTGGTCAATAATAGTTCTTAGAAAGAAAATCAGAATCGGAAAAATCGATATCGGCAGGTCACACTTGCAAAAAATCGGAAATCGAAATCCAATTGAATCGAATGCCAAAATTGTATTGACCTTATTCAGCCCTGCTCCTTTTCCGTGTTTTGTCTCTAAACTTCCTGTTTGTATTGAAGCAACGGAGAAGAGTTTATCAAAATGGATTACGTGTGGGAGCACATAACGTATTTTTCCACCAAGAGTTGATGGTGAGTCTACACCTCCCCTTTGCTACGTGAAATTCTAGTGAGGTGTTTTTTTTCTGTCACTGGAAATGTTCCTTTTTCCAACACATACAGAGTTACATTGGACCTGTCAGATCACATTCAGACAGCTATGACACACGGCACTTTTACATGATACAAGAGTTTAACTGTTATACATTTAATCCTGATTTATGTTTTCGGTATAAACTTGTTTATAATTTGTGTTAAAATGTGTAGTTGAAGTGAAATTTCAAACTGTGAAACAATAATACAATGTGTATTATTTTACAAGCAATATCATATCATTAATCAAAATCACATCTGTACTTTTTCAAATGTATTTGTCACCCCACATTTTTAAAAGCCATAAAAGTGATTAAAATGGTTGTAAACGGAATATAAAATTAAAAGTTCACTTTTACCTGTATATACGTGTATGTGTGTCTGTGTTTGAATATAGTGGCACCCCTTTCCCCATCCCGGTTTAAAACTCATACAATCCTCTTACATGAACTAAAACACGATGGCTGAATGACACGTGAAGATGGTCAGTATTACGGATATATTTTTTAATGGCTTTGTGTAGGACTTTCACGAGCACAGATACATATCAGTGCATCAACAATGTGAAGGTAAGATCTTGTGTTTATGAATGAAGTTCTCTTGTTTTATAATCAACCCACTCTGCATACAGTTTTCATGACATCCCCTGAACACTTTAAAATACTCATGATAACTTTTGGCAACACTATAACCTTTAAATCCACTTAGCTAGCTAATAAAACTTTGATATCAAAACCATAGAGATCTACATTATATAGCAACTGCTGGACTGGAAGTTTAAAGGCAATATTTTCAAGATGGCCGCACGCTAGTATCTCTGCCGTATACCTGCAGAATTGCATGCATGCCTACCTATCAGTTGTAACTAATCAGTTCAGTGTTCACAAGTTCATCAAGATTAACTGTGGAGCATGCAGTAAACTAAAGGGGTATGAACCAGCATCCTGCTCATAGCAACCCACAACACTCCCACATTTGCACAGATCATTACACAGGAATCAAAGCATATATGCCACTTACGAATTGAAAGCCAGCCAACACACAGTGACATATGGACATAAACACACCATTTGACCACTGAAAGTCAACTGCTACAGACCACGAAAAATGGAGATAGCGAATAAGTACTCAAAGTGGAGACAACATTTAACACCACTCACCTCCGACTCGTGTCACAGTTGCCCCCTTTCTACCCAAGACCACACCCAAATGCACTGCACCCGTTTCTTTTGAGACTTGGAAGAGAGAACCAGCAACATGCTTCTGTCCATACATGTTTTTTTTTAATTTTTTTTATCTGTCTTCTTGAAAGGGGTTGTGTGCATCCATGTGAGTTTGTGACTGGATTGACTTGACAGCCAGAGTGGTCCACACTCGTTTAGTGTGTGATACCCAATTTTTTCCAGTAATTTACATAATCCATAAATGCGTGATACATAGTATTTTTAGATTATGTTCAGATTTTAGAAGTTCTATATAGTAAAAATCAAGCCAAAAAGCACAAAGAATTTTGTCAACTGATAAAATAACTACCTACATATCAGAGTTTAATGACATTTAGGTGCTGATGTGTAAATTGTCGCAAAATGGTAAAAAGACAGAAACCGCTGCATGTGTGATTAGCTGATGTTGTACATTTACCAGTAAAGGAAATCCAATGATTTTAATGCAATTTACCAGGTTGTATGTTTTAAAGGGGCTAATAGCCACATGCTGAGTTGCAAATGTTTAACTTCTAACGTGTTCAAAATAAAAATAAAGGATAAATGTCCAAATTAAGTCCTCAAAAACCAAAAAAAATACCTTAACCTCTGGTCAAGCATACTTGGTTCCAGCTGTTTGCAACCATCCTGTAGCAAAAACTAAGTAATGTATATGTTCTGATTCATGCCCTTATTTCCTTTCTTTCTAATCCAAACGGTCTTCCATTAAGTAACAGTAAATCTGCCCTTGTAATCCAAGTGACGTCAGTTAAAATAGCTCTCCGAGTTGATGTTTTATACTCTAGGTATAGTCTTTATCCCATTATGAGCAACCCTTTGTAATATTCTAAAGGCAGCAAGCAGCTAAGAAACCATTTCCATGCAGGCTTAGATGACAAAATTAATGGTTGCCATGAGCAGCTTAACCTACATAAAATTCTGTCAAAGAGAATTTCTCAACCTCACAACATCTCTAATATTGTTGAGAATCAAAACATCATTACACAGAGTTTGGTGTGATTTTTGGCTACTCTTACACTGACTACACAACCATTTGACAGCTACTAAAACCAAAGTATGTTCAAAGTGAAACGAATAGTGCGAAGACCTTAAATTATTAAGTGAACATAACATGTTGACAAACAAATGTCATTGACAGCATTAGGCCTATAATTTGCTATGCAGTTATGGTAACCATAGTTGACCATAATAGAAAGGCACAGACTATTTCTTCTTTTCGCTTTGAGGATTAATGTGTATCATGGTGATTTTTCCAATACAGCTTATAAATAGGGTCAATCATCCATGATAGAGGTGTCATTCAGATGGCAACTAAAAAAGCATAAGGCTTGCCATAGAATGCAGCATCAATATGAAGGAAAAAGTGGCCACAGGCGACTGATGCCTCACGGTGCACCTGTAACGCTGGAACTGTCACTTGACATGTGCGCTAAGGCCTACATTAAACTGGACATCATTGAGAATGGAAATCCACATTCTTCCATCTACCTCACGCATTTTCACAAGGTCACGACAGCTCTGTAAAGACTATTGTACGAAGCTACGTCTTTTTATCTTACCGTATACTCCCTGGCAAAAAACGCCTTCGAATAGTACGGCCAATAACCACAGGAGACCAAAGATAACATCCATCTTCACGTTAGTCTGAACATATCCCGCTCCGTGGTGACCGGTTCCTCTGGAGGCGAGTTCTTGAAGACGGTACGTGCAGTCTGATTTCCCGCGTGACCGTAGATATCATCAAGAAACAACTGGAGTAGTGTCAGTGAGGGGTATCTCAGTGGTCATTTCTTGCCAATGCAGATTTTCTTCATCACCAAACTGTTCTAGACAGATATATAGCGATTCGCTGATATAGATGAGGAGGATGAACACCAAAGCGGGTTTCCTCCTTACACCTTCGCTGGCATTAAGCGCTGACTCGATATGCTGGCAAAAGTAAAAGACCGAGCCATGGGAATCGTAGTCCGTTAACGCGCACAGGCATCCACCTCTTCGACGTTCCCAAAAGATAACACTGCGGAATTTAATGCGAAAAATAACCAATGATCAGCGAGACCGCCTCTCTCATCTCCTCATAACCTCAGGATGCCGGTGAGGCAGAAAGGCACGCCGATTAAGGTATTCCTTGATGCTGAGGAGAGCGGATGTAAGGCGCTCTGGTTGTACCACTACTATTCCTTGTCCTCGCACCGTGTGGGATTCAACTCGAGCAAATAAAAAATAAATGAAATTAGTATTTTATAAGAGCTGTGTGGTCAAGCTTTACTCCTCGGAAGTCTCTAGCCCCGGTTAAAAAACGATGACACGCGCACAGATGTGTCAGGATGCCTGTTTTCAGAATAAAGCGTAAATTAGACGGGATGAAATGTGAAGGCTGGTCAGTCACGCTGCGCCATACGTACTGCGCTGAAACGCCGGAGCCCAGCTGGCTGACTACGTCAAAGAGTGCGTGAGTGTGAGTGAGCGCGCGCGCGCTCCGCTCTCATTTGTATGAGAAGCACTTTCGCGCTGAGAACATTCGCAGCAGAGCAACGTGAACTTCATTATAAATTAAAGAGCGCTAGTCTAAATGGCATACAGGCATTCAGACGTTGGTTCAACTTCGTACATTACCGTTTACTATCATTTGAAACGGAAGATATTGCTGCACGTGAATTTCAGAGCTCATCCTCTTCCTTTCGATGCCTCTGTCGAGTTTATGACATTCAAATTAATGCGTTTTCTTCCATTACCAACCTCTCAACCTGAATGCGAAGTTGCGAACAGAATTACTACGTATGCTGCTGCAATTTGATGACAGCTGTCTAAGTATTATAGTATAATATTGCATATTATTAATAAATTATATTGCTATGCCAAGTTTCACAAAAATTGTGCGATGGCCTTTAAGTCAACGATGTTCTGGTGGTTATTATTTAGCACTTTTATTCAAAGTGACATAGATCATCCACTTGGAACAGTAGTCCTTCTGGAGTTCAGGGGTTAATTGCCATGCTCAAGGGCACAAAGGGGATCTCAATAACTGCTGTTCTTGGATCACCTTGACTTAACCTGTGATTTTTGTGTTGCCAGCCAGCTCACATTCATATGAACTAAGCTAACACCATCGTAATCGCAAACATAGTTCATATTAAGACCTGCATGTTTGAACAATAGAGTTTTGCGTTTTTAGAGTAAACTTTAAATGTTCAATGAGCCATTTGTAAGTCATATGCAGCCAAATTATAAAATGAGTGCTATGCATTACAAATCTTATTCAACCGGTCTGCTTTTAAAGGGGGGTTTCTTACCATCAGAAGATTTGTTGGTCATTGAATTGTGTACTGAACATATAGTGCCATCTTCTGGACTCAAAAATCATTAATAAAGTTGTATGAATATCTGTGATATTCTTAATAATGGTCAAATTCAGTCAAACTGAGGAAACTCACCATTCAACTGATAGTAACATTTTATTTATGAATAGGCTACTTATATAAACATGCCATATGATTATTGGTGTTGTATAATTTTAAGAACTATGCATTAACACCATAGAAAACCTTAAATGAGGTTAGGCATTATCTAAAACCTTTAAAAGGTAGTCAAAACAGAGACTACCAATGAAATTACAAAGTAGTGCAAAATTCGGTGTACATGGTTTCCTAAAGTTATGAACAGTGATAACAATAATATACACGCATACTGTAAAGTTAACACTCGTCTTTAAAAAAAAAATCCATACTTTTTTGTGCTATATAAAAACTAAATAAATAAATACAAATAAAAAAAATAGATTTTGTATTTTTTTACAACCCAAGTAGTGGTGTGGACATCTTAGTGAGCCATATAACTGACAGTCCCATTAGAATTTCAAAGATGTGTCTTAAGTGACAGATTAGCTCAGTAGTACCTTTGAACCCTGCCAAACTGGCAAGTTAGTGCACCACTATAACTAAAACTGTTTCTTTGTTTTGGGAATGATTCAAAATGTAATCCACCGAAAAGGAGATTAGTATGTTAGCCAGTTATTAGTCCTCCAGCATACTGACTGCAGAGATGTTCAATTCCTAAGGAAGATGTGTCTTAGAATGACAAGCAACGTACTGCAACTGATAACACAGCTTTGCACCATTACACAAACATAACGCTGTTCACCACTTCGGTGTTGTGTGCAAATCAAAAAATCAATACAAGCCTTGTGTTACATATACCTTGCCGTTGTTTACCTTTTTTGTCCCTTTTTTCATTCCATAGTTTTCACTTTTGTCCCTTGTTTTGTTCCATAGTCTCCTTGTCAGCGTTGGTGTTCTCTGTCATTGTTTTCACCTGTCCCTCGTTAACTTGCCCTTTGCCTCTGTTTATTCCCTCGTCATCTTGTTGGAGTTCTGTCTGTTCATTGGTCCCTTGTTCCTGTGTTCATGTATTTATATCCTGGTTTTTGTTTCAGTCCTTGTCTTTCGTTGAATGTTGTTAGCCCGGTGTGTTTTCCCTGCCCGTTTTCCCAGTGTTGTGTTTATTTCCCCATTGAGGGTTTTCCTTTGTGTTTGTTTGATTTTGTTAAATAAAGTAAGCTTGCGCTTAGATCCAGTCTCCTCGTCTGCCTTCGCTGCCTTCTGTTCACAACACCTTGATTATGTCTCTGTTAGGGGTTTGTAGAAATGTGTTGAGGGTGTGTGGAATCACTGTCCAAAATAAAGGAATGCGAGTGTATTCTTTTTGTAACATTACAACACATCAGACTTACGGTAAATAAAGTAAATAAATTCACTCTTTTACTCTGCTATATATACAGTACACAAAGTTTGAGTATGACTTTTAGCATTACACTGTAGCATTTGGTTGACATGGTTATCAATTGCAAAATCAGCATAAAATGAATACTATGATTAGGCACGTGTGAATTGTGTCCTCTCCAACACTGTATCAACTGCATAATATACTCATCAACACACAAAACAATATTTAAATATTAAGTCTAAATTGATCAGAAATCATGCCCTTTTTATATCAAAATCTGCACATTCTTTGACTTATACAATTTGAAACACAGGGGCAATCATGCAATAGCAAATCCCTTTCAATCGACCTATACTCTAATTACGACTTCTTTTCAAACCAACGCAGACATTTTGACACAAGCCCGCTGCCACGCAACACTCACTCTGACTCTGTCAGGGCAGGCACCAGCCAAATTTGGCTCTGCAAGAGGCGGATAACGTGCCGCTTCCCAATTCATTCATAATCATACCGCAAACTCGCCTCCTCTTCGCATTCAAGCTTGCTTTGCAACGCAGCCTCGATAACATGAACTGCTACAAACTTCAACTCAGCTCTACACTATAACATGTCTTTCTCTCTTCCCAGGACCAGGGCTGGACTGGACTGGCAATCTGGCATACCGGGCAATTTCCCGGTGGGCCGACGCACTTTAGGGCCGATCAGGGGCGGACTGGCCAGCGGGAGAACCGATTGGGCCGGTAAGTCAGCCGCGAAAGTGCCGAATGGGCCGCGTTAAGCAAAACTTATCCGCCGCATTATGCAGTACAGATCACAAAACGGTGCAATGATATGCAGAAAAAGACAGCGAACCCCCCACCCCGTCAATAACTTTTATATAACCCCCGGCCAGAATGGGAGCCCCCTGTCTCACAACGCAGGACGAACATGCCTAAATCATTCAAGGGCTCTCCCGTTTAAACCACTGCAGGGGTTCTGCTGCTCCAATGCTTTGTAAGCTAACTCACATTTATTTGTGTCATGGGCTCCCCCGTTCAAATGCCTTGAGGGCCCCTCATTGCCAGGAGGAGAGGCTGAGGATGTCCTGAGTACCTAGGATCCACTGCTATATTTGGGGTGACCTGCCCTAGTGGCTATGATTCACACCTCCGCTTGGGTGGGCCTGGCTCTATCAGCGCAATCCACAAGGGCTCTCCCATTCAATCCACGAGCTCTCCTGTTCGAAGCTCGGAAGACTATAACGGTCGAATGCAGCAAGAGCCCCCGTTCGATCGCAGGTTGGGCTCACCTGTTTGAGCAGAGCAGTGCTCCGTCCTTCTGAGTTCGCCCGCTCCCTGCATGGGCCTATCCATTGAACTCACCATGCCTGGAGGGAGCTTTAAGGTTCTGTCTGGGTGGCTAGGATTCTTGCCTCCGTCCGGGGCAACCCCGCCCTAACACGGGGGTGGCCCCCGTGTTCGGGTGTAACGATCCCTCCAGTGCTTTTCTTCGCAGAGCTCATTTCTATGCGGCCGCAACCGCCACTGTCTCTTCTATGCAGTGCAACTGCCTAATTTCTATTCTCCACCTCTTCCTATTCTATACCTCCCAGTTTCCTATCCCCCGAGTGTACCCTGGTGTGAGGCTGCCACCACTAGCAACCCCCACTCATTCTATCATACATTGGCACCTCTTCCCACCTCTCACAGGGCTCAGCAAGCGCCTCCCCCTTCCCCAAACTCATTTAATTGCTCCACGCTCCTTTTTGGGGGGTGCAAGGGGTATCATAAAATACTTTATCTCATCTCAAATCATCTCAAATACAAGGCTCCGACTCCAAAGACAACAGCTCGCTGCCCCATTTTCTGGCATCTTTTGGGGGGTATTTGTGCTCAGGTCAAGCCTCGAGTCACAAGCCCTTTGCCCAGGACAGCAAGCCACAAACGTCTACACTATCCTCTATTCAGGATTACATTAAGTTACGAACTACTGAAATGGAGTTTTATAAACAAGGTATGGGAGGAGCAAGGTTATTTAATCTGACCATCGTTCTTACGTGCTTCAAGGCCACCACCATCAGCAAAATAATTCTTCAGTGTCCTGCCTCAATTACTGCCGTCCTGTCGCACTCACACCCATCATCATGAAGTGCTTCGAGGGTCTCGCTGGAGGACCCAGCTGCCCCCCTCACTAGACCCACTGCAGTTCACGTATCATCCCAATCGTTCAACACACAATGCCACCACCCTCCATCTGGCCCTCACCCACCTAGATAAAAAAGGACTCATATGTTCGAATGCTGTTAATGGACTTCAGCTCAGCATTCAACACAATCATTCCTCAGCACCTGATTGGAAAGCTGAACCTGCTGGGCCTGGACACTTCTCTCTGCAACTGGTTCCTGGACTTCCTGACTGGGAGACCTCAGTCAGTCTGGATCGGGAACAGCATCTCCACCACCACCACCACACTGAGCACCGAGGTCCTCAAGCCTCAGACAAAGAAACCGATAAAAGTCCGCCAACGTATGAATTCAAGGACAGATCCTCCTGAATCTTCCTGAGGACGCTTGAGCGAAGAGGCACAGGGGGATGTGGAAGACGTTTTTGTCAAAGCACCTGATGGATGCAGAAATTCTCCTCCCCCATCACATCTGAACAACAGGTTTTACACCGATGGTATCCACATCAATTGACTTTCAAGAAGGTAACTTCGATGCTGCATAACTCCCTCCACCATGGCTCATTCTGTGCATCTCGATGGACAACATGAAGGAGGGACGTGAGGACGGAATATAGAGGTCAGGTCAGGCTGATGCAGAGGCACACCATAGTGGTGCTACAGGCATACCATATCTGCTGGATTCACATATTTTATTACCTCAAAGATTGGGATGAGATCTGTTGCTCATACATTTGAAGCAGTTGGGATTCAGTGTAATATGGACATTGAGCATGTTGGTGTCCAGTCAGCAAGTTTCCTTCTTTGAAATGAAACTAGACTGGGTAGCCAAGTCAGCTCACTTGACTAATGAATGCATTAGATCTATTTTCCTACACCTGACAATGTTAAGCTGGGGAAAACCCTGCTTAACCCTTAGTGATCGCTGGGTTTGGTGGTTGCGGCAGCCACCGTCACACTACTTGGTTTGCTACGAATGAGACCTCTCCAATATTAGCTCAAGTCAAGGGTCCCTTCAAGATTGATGGCACAGTAACTTTCACACCCTGTGAAGCATCACTGTATAGCCACGTTAGCTATTTGGAAGAGAGCTGAGCTTTACTGGCAAGGTGTGACACTCGCCAAGATGATAAGATGCAAAGTTTCATCACGGATTTGTCTAATGCAGCCTGGGGAGCCTTGTGCAATGGATGTCTGGGAAGATATAGAAAACAGTATTGCTGGTTGTTCCAAAATGGCCCAACAGCCACTGGTTCCTTGAGTTGGAAAACCTGCTAGATGCTCCCCCATGGGAAATTACTTTGAGGACATATCTGTTTTTGCAGGCTGGAGGTACGTTCTGGCATCCTAGGCAAGAGCTGTCGAGAATCCATGTCTGGTCTCTGAATGGGGCTCGTCTGACTCAATAGGGTTTTCATAACCAGTGCCAAGCACCATCATGCAGGCCAGGCCAGGCCAATGGCTTTATGCCAAAAAATGATTATTTTTTTGCTTATTGTTGCTCCTCATGTGGTGTGGACCCACATTTCCCTGTGCAGATTATATTTTGTATTTTTTTTACAAGAGCCTTTAGATGCAGGACTCACTCCATCCATGCTCAAAGTATATGTCGCTGCCATAATGGCTACTTTTGACCTAGTCAACAGGGTCCACCCTAACCAGAGGACACTAGACTGGACCCGGGACACATTGGTTCCGATCCACATTTTATATGGTCAGCCGGGTCCGGGTCGGGTAGTTTATACTGTAAACTATCTGTTTAACATTATGTGTAAAACCCAAGTTGATCCAAGCAGACCCGGCCATTATCAGACAGTGCTGATGATGCTGTGTGTGTGTGTGTGTGTGTGTGTGTGTTGTGACTTGCACCATTGTAAAATTAGGATGAGAATGTGCGGGCAGGAAATAAGGTGAAAAACGGAGCAGAGCTACAATGAGCTGAGTGACGTCAGAGGCAGAGCAGAGTTAAGGCACATGATAGCAAATTAGCAATGCTAACGTTCTGTGGCAGGGTGAACAAGAGACAGACACAGTGGGTGTGGCGTCAAGCCTCAGAGAATCATTTATTGGAAATAATGAGAAAAATAACATGTCCATAAAAGGGGAATAATAAAGTGTCCAGGGGGAATAGTGTTCATAAAAAAGGGGGAATCTGGCATCCATGCGGTGAGACAGGGCTCCATGAAGTGTCTTTGGAAGATAGAGAGTGAGTCAGCTTCACGGATTGAGTTGGGAAGGTCATTTCACCAACATGGTATGATGAAACTGAAAGTCCGGGAAAGTGTTTTGGTGCCTCTTTGTTTCGGTACGACAAGGCAACGTTCCTTAGCCGACCGCAGGCTTCTGGTGAGAACGGTCATATATATGTTATGTTGGCACATCTGCCATATTAGAAAGGTCAAAAGCCATCCCTTTACACATGAAAGTAAATTGACAGATATGGTCTGAAACAGTCTTTTCCAACCAACTTTCAGATAATCTGATTTTCGATCAAGATGTATATCATCAAGATGATATAAAATTCCTGACTTCACTTCTAAAACTGCAAAAAAATTTCCTCTACCAATTAATATGTCATGGCAAACATACTGAAAATTAGCACCCAGTCAGATAATTAATTACCTGATGTTCCCACACAAAAGCAGTTTATGCAGCGGTCTGAGGCTTCTTCTCTATTCACTTGTATTCAAACAGCTCTCTTTGTTGACCGTTCCAAGATGGTGCCACCGCTGACATATCTGATCCAGCAGAATGAGCATGCCTGAACTAGTTGATACAGGAAATCAGCAGCCTAATTAAGAGGTTGAATGGTACAAAGTATTTTATTGATTTTGAAAATACACAACTTTAATGTACATTCAAGACTTTAAAATACAAAGTACAAAATAGTATTTTGTATTTCATATCTGAAATTCTGCACATTCTTGGTCTGCGTGAACTGTTGTTCTTATGTGTGCATGGTCGGTCAACAGTTTCACTAAATAATACATTCGATTTCAGTTTATTTCTTACCAAACCTTATCATATACTTTCAGAACAATCATGAGTCTCAATAATTTATTACACTTCTGAATTTTCTTTTGCATCCTTTTGAAGCTTGAAGATGTAGTAGTCACTATAAACTGCCATTGTAAGACACCACTTGTCATATTCCCTGTTGTCTTTTGTTTGTGTACTTTTATGTTGAAATTCTTGTTAAGTTCCTGTTTCCCAGTCATGTGATGTCCTGTTTTTTCCTGCCGTGTTCATGTGTCTTGCTTTCATTGGTTTATTGTTTGATTACTTTGTTATCAGTTAGTTTGTCATTGGTTTTAGTTAATTGCCTTGTTATCTGGTTTAGAGTTCTGTTCTTTCATTGGCTTATGTTTCCCCATGTCCTTGTATTTTAAGCCCTCATGTTTGCCATTGTCTCTTGTCTAGTTTTGATGTTAGCTTGTGTAACATAGGTCTAGTGATGTTGTTAGTTTGTGTAACAGAGCCCTAGTCATGACCTGTTCTTAGTCTAGTTTCTGTTTCCAGTTTATGTCTAGTTTAGTCCACGTGTTTAGTTCATGCTCACGGGTATAGATGGGGTTTCTTGTATTATCATTGGTTTGGTAATAAATCTGCACTTGGGCCCTACATCGTCTTTGTCATTGCCATTGTCAGCTACACATCTATACAGAATACTAGACCACCCACAATCAAAAATATATATTTTTTTATAACATTTATTAATCTTTCTTATTGTTAGAATATAATGCAGTTGTTCATTGTTATTTCATGGTTGTTCATAGTGCATGATTTTAAAAAGGTATTAATAGTATTTGTTAAAATTAACAAAACTAAGATTCATAAATGCTTAAGTATTCTTCATTGTTTGTGCTAATTAACGTAAACAAATGGAATCCTTTTGTAAAGTGTTACTAATATTTTTTACATTTATCATTAAATCCAGTTGTCCAATACTTCTTAAATCCAGTGCTTTTATGTTGCCCTTATGTGAATTTTGAAGCTTCAAAATGTTGCTGCCTATTCACTTGCATTGCATTGACCTACTACAGAGCTGAGAAATTGTTTGCTTGTGTTCTGCAGATGAAAGAATGATGTTAGATTATTCGTAAAGACCAGACAGGAGACAGCGGGCTCTTCACATGGAGGCTTTACTGAAAAACATCTACTTACGCGCATCCCACGCATGCGCACATTACATCCAAAACATCCTACCAGTACATCTCCCCCTTTTAGCTAAAGAACGTTCCCTGCATTAACATAACATATTACTGCACTATTACTTTCTTATTCCGTCCATTCCTTCCCCTTCTTTTTTAATTTTTTTTTATAAAAACACGTCTCTGTAGGAGAAAAAAACAGGTATTATTACACATTTTCATTACTTATTACTGTTTCAACAGAAGAAAGGGAAATAACATCAGAACGGACACTAAGTCAACTCTAAAGGTTTAGTCTTAATGGTGGTCTGATCACCCTGCCCACTCTGCTTCTAACACAGTCCCTAATCTCTCTTGGCTGTGAAGGAACTGCTCTCAGATGAGAACGGTGTCTTCTCAAACTACCAAACTGCCCTTCTACAATGTAGGAACGTGGAGCATGAGCAGGACTCATGACTATGCCTGGGTTTGGTCCATTCTTGATCCAGACTGATTGTCCAGACTGTAGAGCAGGTTTTGTATGTGCCCTGATGCGTTTATTGTACCACTTAGTCTGTTTTACCTTAAACTCTTTGTCTTTTCTTTTGAAAGTGTTGAGGTTTGGCCAGGCTGGTTTCAGGATGGATGGACTCACTGGGAGAGTAGTTCTGATGTTCCGTCCCATCAAGAGTTGAGCAGGTGAAGCTCCTGATGCTAATGGCGTAGCTCTGTAAGCCATAAGTGCTTTGTGAGGGTCCTCACCTTTACGCAGTAGTGTTTTAACAGTTCTCACTGCTCTTTCCGCTTCTCCGTTGCTTTGAGGATAGTGCGGGCTGCTGGTTACATGATGGAAATCGTACTCTTTTGCAAAGTCAGCAAAGTCAGATGCTGCGAACTGAGGGCCATTGTCAGTAACTAGGACCTCTGGGACCCCGTGTCGAGCAAACATCGCTTTGAGCTTCTCCATCACATCTCTTGATGTTGTTGAAGTAAGTGAAGCAACTTCTATGTAGCGTGAAAAGTAGTCTATCAGCAGAACATAATTACCCTTGTTCCAATGGAAAAGATCTGATGCCACTCTCTGCCATGGTCGTGAAGGTAAAGGAGTGGTCAACAGGGGTTCTGGGAAACTGTAGCTATTTTTTACACATGTTTCACACTGACTGACTTTGTCTTTGATGTTCTTTCTTATCCCTGGCCACCATACTGACATTTGCGCTCTTGCCAAGCATTTAGTGATGCCTTGATGTCCGTGGTGCAACTTCTCTAGGACTTCTTTTTGCATACTGCCAGGTATCACTAATCGTTTTCCTTTCATCAGCAAACCCTCTGCATTGAGCAGATCATGTCTGTGTTGCTAAAACAACGCTAGGTGTGGTGGAACACTCTTTTTTCCATCCCAGCCTGTACGCACAAGAGAACTTAGCTGTCTGCACACTTCATCCTCTTCCTGAGCCCTCTTTATTTGAGCAATCTTGGTAGGTGTTGCTGGCAATTGTTGAATGACATGATCAACACACACTTTTACCTCTTCCTCTCTTTTTAGGTCTGCTTCAGTTGGGTTTTCTGTGAGTGGAGCTCTAGAGAGCGCGTCTGCTGTGATCAGATTTTTACCAGCAACATGCATGATCGTGTAGGAGAACCGCAGAAGTTGTAGACGAAATCTTAATATGCGTGGCGGCAGGTCATCTAGTGATCGAAGCCAAGTAGACTGACTAGTGGCTTGTGGTCAGTCCTGACCACAAAATCCAGTCCCAGAAGATAGGTTTGAAATCTTTCACAGGCCCATGTGACTGCTAGGGCCTCCTTCTCAATTTAAGCATATCTTTTCTCCGTAGGCGTCATGATCCTTGAACTGAACGCAACAGGTCTCCATTCACCTGTAGGCTGCAGTTGAGATAATACTCCTCCTAATCCAAAGAAAGATGCATCAGCTGAAACTCTGGTATGTCGATCTGGACAGTACTGTGCTAATACTGCCGAAGAACTGAGTTCTTGCTTAAATTTTTCAAAAGCTTGTTGTTGTGGACTCCCCCACACCCAGACATTTTCAGCTTTGAGCAGGTCTCTGATAGGTCCAGTCAACTCTGCAATGTTGGGTGAAAATTTACCAATATAATTCACCATGCCGAGGAACCTCTTGACATCAGCCGTATTTTTAGACTCTGGCATTTCTTTGATAGCTTTTATTTTGTCTGGGTCAGCTCGTATGCCTTCTGCACTGACGATGTGGCCTAGGAACCTAACTTGAGGCACTGCAAATTGACATTTTTCGTTCAGTGTCAACCCTTTCTGTTCCAGAAGGTTCAGAACCTTGATGAGTCTTGCATCATGTTCTTTACGTGTAGCACCGAACACTAAGATGTCATCTGCGTGGCACAATGTGCCCTCCAGGCCCTCGAGTAGTTGTGTCAAAAGTTTTTGAAAGTGTTCAGGTGCTGAGGAAATGCCAAATGGAAGGCGGTTAAAACAGTATCTTCCATAAGGCGTAATGAAGGTAGTGAGCGGGACCGAATCTTTATGCAAAGGAATCTGCCAGAATCCAGCAGTAGCATCCAACTTAGAGAACACTGTTGCACCTGACAGTTTAGCCAGTGTTTCATCCACTGCAGGAATAATATGTCTCTCTCTGCAGACATTGCTATTTAGATGTGTTAATTCAACGCAGATTCGAATCTTGCCATTTGGTTTCGGCACTATCACCATACCTGAACACCACTCAGTTGCTTCTTCAATGGGCGTTATAACTCCTGTCTGTTCCATTCTTACCAGCTCCTCTTTCACACTATTCATCATGGGCAAGGGCACACGACGAGGGGCAGCCAGAGCAAATGGAGTGGTTCTCTCTTTGAGTTTGATTTTGTACTCTCCTTCCAATTTTCCAAGTCCCGTGAAAACTTTTGGGAACATCTCTTTGTAGTTTGGATCTGCTGTATGAATTGCATCCACTGTGTGCAGTAATTCCAGCTCTTTTATGGCAGGTAGTCCAAGGAGAGGGGACACCAGTCTTGGTATCACAAACACTGGGTGTTTTATCACTCTTCCCTGATGACAAAGTGATGCTTTAAACTGCCCTCTCGCCTGTACTGACATATTGCTTGGTCCACACAGCTTTTTGTTCGGGGGGCTGAGAACACCGTGGCATATCTTTGAGTACATGCTCTCTGGAATAGCTGTTACAGCTGCTCCTGTGTCCAGTTTGAAAATAATTTGCTCACCGTTCACTGCAATGGACTTTTGCCAGACATCAGTCGAACTCTCGGCCTTTACAACTCCCAGGAACACAGTCTCTATACTCTCCGTCTCATCACAATGATATATTTCCTCCAATCTTTTTTTTGTTTTGCAAACTGCAGCGAAGTGGCCTTTTTTGTTGCACTTCCTGCTCTCAGCCTCCCTCGCTGGACAGCTGTTCAGTGAATGTGCTTGTGGCTTTCCACATCTGCCACATCCCTTGCTGGCTTCATTATGTTTTGTACTGTCTGGTCGTCTTTGCGGTCCTTTTTGTGCAAATCTTGGTTTCATTTTGTATTTTACCATGTCCATGTTTACCTCATTTGAGTCACCGCTTGCTTGTCTTAAGATCATCTGCTGCTTTTTTATTTCTTCACTTTGTCTTATCTTTGTGATGGCTTTAATGAGTGTGAGTTCTGGATCAAGCTGTAATCTCTCTGATAATCCGTGATCTCGTATGCCAACTACCAGTCTGTCTCGTATCATTTCCTCTTGAAGGACTCCATACTGGCAATTTTCTGCTAGTTTATGAACTGCAGTGATGAACATTTCAGATGATTCGCACTGTTCTTGGCACCTCTTGTTGAATTTAGCCCTCTCGTAGATCACGTTGTGTTTACATACAAAGTGTTTCTCGAACGCGTCTTTAACTTCGTCATATTTTTTTTTTCTTCATCAGAAAGAGCCAGCGTGCACATGATATCATCAGCTTTATCTCCCTTCATGTAGATAAGCGAAATAACTTGATATTCTTGGCTTCTTTCACTAATTCCCGCTGCTATACGGAATCTCTCATATCGTCTAATCCAATTTGGCCAGCTGCCAAAATCACTGAAGTCGAAATGTTCAGGCGGGCTTATTGAGAACGAAGTATCCATCTTATATGTTTACCTTGGTGCTGTTGTAAAGTGAATTTGTTTCGTTGTTGTCGTTTTTTTTCCTTTCGTTTCTCTCACTTCGTTTATAATCTCAGAGCTCACACACTCTGTTTCCGTCTCGCAGCTCCAGCCGTGCCGACCGCCTGATCTCGTTTGATTCCTCCAAACTTCACTTACTAACTCTTGTTTTCGCCGCGCTGGTGCGGATGACTGTATCTCTTAGAAAGCGAGGTAATTCCGCTTCTGACACCATGTTAGATTATTCGTAAAGACCAGACAGGAGACAGCGGGCTCTTCACATGGAGGCTTTACTGAAAAACATCTACTTACGCGCATCCCACGCGTGCGCACATTACATCCAAAACATCCTACCAGTACAAATGACATACACATCTAAGGGTGAGTAAATAATAAAATAATTTACATTTTTGGGTGAACTAACCCTTTAAGTAAAATATTGTTGATGTAATTGATGTTATTAATGCTTTAAAAAAGCACAATATAAAAAGCAATGATGTTTTCTTTTGCTTTCTTCTGGTTTTGCAATTGATGATCCAAGATGGCGGCGCGGTAGCACGCAGCGGCCACTCCGGATCCACAATGGTGCTATTTTTGTTAAAAAAGCCCGACTTTTGCAACACAAGGACATCGGAGCAACCGGTGTTCGTGTCTACCATCGCCAGACACTACTGAAATATAAGACTCATGCAAAAACCAAACTGCATGATGACCTGCAGGAGGCGCTACGCGTACTCGGCTTGCTGCAGAGACCAGGCCTCCAGCCCTCGGCGTCGCCTGATGCCGGTGGCCGGGGAGAGGACGTCGTAGCGGTGTGCAAGAAAGCGGAAGCGGAAAGAGGGCGGGGTCCATGCTAGGCTAAAAACAAACCCTAGCCAGCCGGCTCTCCCATCTATCCTGCTCTCAAATGTTTGCTCCCTGGACAATAAACTGGACTATATCCGACTCCAGCAGGCTACGCAGCGTGAGTTTAGAGACTGCTGCGTCTTTGTTTTCACAGAGACGTGGCTCAGCGACAGAGTTCGGATGCCGCCATTCAGCTAGACGGGCTCGCCTCGTTTCGTGCCGACAGAAATACAGCTCTCTGCGGTAAGACTCGCGGTGGTGGCTTGTGTGTTTACATAAACACGGAATGGTGCAAGAACTCTATGCTAGTCTCTAGTTACTGTTCATCGCTGTTGGAGCTTGTGACTGTTAGATGCAGACCTTTTTATCTACCACGGAATTCACCACTGTTTGCATAACCGAGTTTACATTCCCCAGCGCTAACGCTAAGGAAGCTCTGTGAACTGTATGGGGCTATGAGCTGAACTGCAGAACGCTCACCCCGACGGACTGTTTATTGTCGCCGGAGATTTCAACCTCCCCCATCTCGGCTACTCAGACCACATCTCTGTTATGTTAATTCCAGCATACAGACCGCTCGTCAGACGCACAAAACCGCTTCAGAAGCAGGTGAAAACCTGGCCAGCAGGAGCCATCTCTGCTCTTCAGGACTGTTTTGAGTGTACTGACTGGCACATGTTCAGGGAGGCTGCAACATATGGCGATTCTACCAACTTGGAGGAATACACAGCATCAGTGACCAGCTACATCAGCAAGTGCATTGATGATGTCACTTTCTCCAAGACCATCACCACACGCTCCAACCAGAAGCCGTGGATTACTACGGAGGTGCGCACGCTGCTGAGGTCCCGAGACTCCGCCTTCAGAGCAGGCGATAAGGCAGCCCTAAGAACAGCTAGGGCCAAACTGTCACGGGCAATCAGAGAGGCAAAGCGCGCACACGCCCAGAGAATCCACAGTCACTTCCAGGACAGCGGTGACACGCGGCGCATGTGGCAGGGCATCCAGGCCATCACCAACTACAGGACAACATCAGTTGCCTGTGACAAAGATGCCTCCCTTCCAGATGCGCTGAACGACTTCTACGCTCGGTTTGAAGTGCAGAACGACGTGATGGCGAGGAAGTCCACCCCTCCTCCCAACGACCAGGTGCTCTGTCTTACCACGGCAGATGTGAGGAAAACTCTACGTAGAGTCAACCCATGGAAGGCTGCTGGACCAGACAACATTCCTGGCAGAGTGCTCAGAGGATGTGCAGACCAGCTAGCAGATGTTCTTACCGACATCTTCAACATCTCTCTGAGCAGCGCCGTTGTTCCAACGTGCTTCAAGGCCACCACCATCATCCCCATGCCAAAGAAGTTTTCAGTGTCCTGCCTCAACGACTACCGTCCCGTCGCACGTACACCCATCATCATGAAGTGCTTCGAGAGGCTCGTCATGAGGCAGATTAAGACCCAGCTGCCCCCCTCACTAGACCCACTGCAGTTTGCGTATCGTTCAAACCGTTCAACGGAAGATGCCATCACCACAACCCTCCATCTGGCCCTCACCCACCTAGACAATAAGGACTCATAAGTTCGAATGCTGTTCATAGATTTCAGCTCAGCATTCAACACAATCATTCCCCAGCACCTGATTGGAAAGCTGAACCTGCTGGGCCTGGACACCTCCCTCTGCAACTGGATCCTGGACTTCCTGACTGGGAGACCTCAGTCAGTCCGGATCGGGAACAGCATCTCTACCACCACCACACTGAGCACTGGGGCCCCCCAGGGCTGTGTGCTCAGTCCACTGCTGTTCACTCTGCTGACTCACGACTGTGCAGCAATGCACAGCTCGAATCACATCATCAAGTTCGCCGATGACACGACCGTGGTGGGTCTCATCAGCAAGAACAACGAGTCAGCATACAGAGAGGAGGTGCAGCGGCTGACGAACTGGTGTAGAGCCAACAACCTGTCCCTGAATGTCGACAAAACAAAAGAGATGGTTGTTGACTTTAGGAGAGCACAAGGTGAACACACTCCGCTGAACATCGACGGCTCCTCTGTGGAGATCGTCAAAAGCACCAAATTCCTTGGAGGTTCTTCACTTGGCGGAGAACCTCACCTGGTCCCTCAACACCAGCTCTATCACCAAGAAAGCCCAGCAGCGTCTCTACTTTCTTCGAAGGCTGAGGAAAGCACATCTCCCACCCCTCATCCTCACTACATTCTATAGAGGGACTATTGAGAGCATCCTGAGCAGCTGCATCACTGCCTGGTTTGGGGCTTGCACCGTTTCGGACCGCAAAGCCCTGCAGAGGATAGTGAGGACAGCTGAGAAGATCATTGGGGTCTCTCTTCCCTCCATCAAAGACATTTACAAAAAACACTGTATCCGCAAAGCAACCAGCATTGTGGACGACCCCACACACCCCTCACACAATCTCTTTACCCTCCTCCCGTCTGGCAAGAGGTACCGAAGCATTCGGGCCCTCACGGCCAGACTGTGTAACAGCTTCTTCCCCCAAGCCATCAGACTCCTCAATACTCAGAGACTGGTTTGACACACACGTGTCCTGAGTTGCACTTCAATTACTGTCACTTTATAACTGTCTGCTACCTCAATAACTATCTCATAGTATGTTATGTTTACATTTTTAGAAACTGTCATCTTTTTGCACTACTGAGTACTGGTCGGCGCTGCACTGTCTATTGTCCTGTTCATTGTCAGTAATTTGTTGTACTGTCCTGTACTTTTTGCACATGTTTGCACGTGCACTTTATATAGGTATATATAGGTAGTTTATATAGGTATTTTATTTCGTTGTGTAGTCTCATGTGGTCCTATGTTGGTCCTTTGTTGTTTTTATGTAGCACCATGGTCCTGGAGGAACGTTGTCTCGTTTTGCTGTGTACTGTACTAACTGTATATGGTTGAAACGACAATAAAAACCACTTGACTTGACTTGACTTGATGGGTCATGCATTAACCTAAATCAGTTACAGTACTGAGAATCAACATTAAACATGAATAATGATATAGAAGGTCTCGAGTTTCAAACGTGGTTACTAACACAGGAAACAGTAGTAGATTACTCTTTATACTGATGCCTTTTTTCTAGCCATATTTTATTATATTTTAATAAGCGCATGCAGTGTGGACTGTTTTTTTCCCCCAGTGATATTGTGGACCCACAATATCACAATTTCTGTCAATATAAGATGTCACTGCATTCCTGTACTGTTCGATTATCTGCAAAGAACAGTACATCTCGGAAATACATAATCAAATATTCAGTTTCTTAAACTAAAATGTGCATTGAAAAATATGATTTAAAGGAATAACTAATGTCAATTAAATTAATTTTGAATTACAAAAATATGAATACAATAAATTATGAATTGCTAAAGACAGTGCTGACTGTCAAAAGAAATGACATCAGGCTACAAAAGGAATATTGTATGGTTTGTTAAAAAGTAGATAAATATGTTGATTTTTAGAAGTTTTAATCATTTTTGAATAAACTATGCAACATGTCTAGAGTTATTGTGGTTCTGATTCATTTTTCCCTACACAAATCAAATGTAGTTGCATTTTCTTAATGGGTAATTCTCTGTCAATGCCTGTCCCCAGTGTACAGATTTCTAATCAAATCCTGTGATATAAGTACTTTGCACTTACTCTCGCCCCATACAGAAGTGGTGTAACAGCCTCCTTATTCTCTTATAGGGTGAAAATTACTCTGGATGTTTAAGCTATAAATGGCTGTTTTGTTGCAATAAATAAAGATTATATCCAGTTATATGTGAAGGTAAATTAATTTGTGTGGTAATATATATATTGGCTCTTAAATAATATCCTTGAGGAATCAGGGCAACAACGACAAACATATCTACTTGCACAAATCAAAGATCCAACTGATTGAATTTCTCTTTTTCAATAAATGGATATAGGCCACTCTCCATACATTGTTATAGAGGCAGCATCATTGACTGATAATTAGCTTGAATAAATGAGTACACTGCAAAAAAAAAAATGGTCAGGTAACCTACAGTAAAAATGTGCTTCATCTGGTAACATTGATATTTAATTTACAGGTTTCAATTAAGTCATAAATATTATTTAATATGACTACATCAACCTGAATACATATGGACCAACACAAGTAAGTTTTAAGTGCTAAGTAGAAATAGATCTTTAAGGTAACAATTGCAGGTTATCACTTTTTACAGAGTTAAGAAGTGTTCATTAAGCTTTCATTTCACAACAAAATTAAAAAGAACATCTTCAAAGCACATTGCAGTTTAAAAAAAATAAATAAAATTAAACAAAAGAAATAGGTTACTTGTATAACTCTGGTTCTGTAATAAAAGTCAGGTACCTCACTATTAGACACCTCAGGTGTGGCAGATCACGGAAGCACCAATGACACCATATCTGTCAGAGAAGACAAACTCCCTTTAGCCCTTCTACCTCTCCTTATATCATCACCCTCTTCCTCATGTAAATTGAAAGAAGTGTAGTGAGATACCTCACACTGGTATTAGACAGCCAGGGTTGTGCAATAACATTTATTCACTATCTCACTATAAAAATTATTTAGAAAAATCATGTATTACATGCTTTACAAAGCTGTACCCATCAGACATTTGAAAACAGGAGAAATTGCTTTTTATGTCTAAGGATCTGACACCAAGGGCTACGCAAGCCAGCAAAGGTGGCCACCTGGGGCGGCATCTTGGCAAAACAAATTGTGTGTGCATGGGGGGGAGGGGGGCATTCAAGCTAGAACTGCCACTAATCCAGTCTATAGAAGGTATAGATTTGCAGGTACTGTTTGCACGGAAAATGCAACCTTCATTCTTCCTCCTCACGCTCAAAGGCAGTAGGTGGGACAGAGATGAATGTGCAATGTGACTCTTTCACACCCCAGGCAAAAGCATTATCATGACAGGTGAGTCAACCGTGCATGAAGGTTGCCCACTCATGTTGCAGAGGCCAAAGCAAGGAGTAAAACTGTTTTCAAAGAGAGATGAGTCATATTAACACTCTGGTTCAAAATGCTTCTACACAAGACTGATTTCTCTGTAAATTTGGTGAAAGTAGGTTGAAAGTTCTTGAGCAGAAATGCGTCTGTGCTAACCGAAATTTGAACCTCTGCCCCCAGTGGCTGAAGCTGAAAATGTTGAATGAATCATCAGATGAATTATTTGAGCAGTAAAGTTATTTAAATCATTGTTTTTGCCCCAGACTACTGTTCTAGGCAGATTACAGTGTATGCAATGTTACGTTGTCATTGCAACAAAGTTATCAAATTAGTATAATATGCAAATTTATCACACATCATGTTAACACACATTTTGTTTACGTCTTGTGTCTATAGTTTTGAATCGAGAAGTATTTTAATGTTTACATGCCCCATTCACTTCCATTGTAAGTTCCCAACTGTAACTTCTACAGTTTGTTTATACATAATCAGCATTATGCCACACATGATGTCAGTTGAGCTTAACTTGTATTAAACACAGAATATTCCTTTAACCATATACCTACAAGCAGAAACTGAAATCAGCTAAGCCTGTAGTAAGGACGGTAAAGATATGGACCAATGAAGCAGAGCTGGAACTACCAGCCTGCTTTAACTGCACTGATTGGAGTGTTTTTGAGGCTGCAGCCACAAACCTCGATGAGCTCAGATACTGTGACATCATATATCAGTTTCAGTAAGGATATGTGCATCCCTAGCACATTTTTATCGTTCAATAACAGATAAATTTTTAATACATTAATGTTAATAAATACATAATTTGAACTTTGTCTTATGGAAAACAAGCTTCCAAACACAGAGTTAAAGTGCAATTTATCCTTAATGTACAGAACCAATTATCTAAATTCTTTAGACGCTGACAATGCTGGATCATCACTGAACTAAATTCATGCAGAATGCAAAAAGCTGTGAAATAACGACATAAAGGCATGAATAAAGCATAATCTTCCCTCAGTGTATAATTAAACATTATATATAACTTGGAGTGATGGCAGCGTAATGGGCTAAACATATAAATGTTAATCAGAAGGTTGCTGGTTCGCTCAGCCACCACCATTGTGTCCTTGAGCAAGGCACTTAACTCCAGGTTGCTCTGGGGGGATTGTCCCTGTACTAAGTGCTATGTAAGTCGCTTTGGATAAAAGCGTCTGCCAAATACATAAATGTAAATATAACTTGGGTCTGTGCAACATGTTTTTCACCGTAATAAATACTAGAAAACTGTTTCCAAACTTGAGAAGCATCCTTAAAGTGATAGTTCAGCCTTAAAATAATATTACATATTCTATATTACAAAATCTCAGCCCTGCAAGTTTATAATAGAATGCAAGTGAATGGGTACCAAAACATTGAAGTTCATAAAGCACATAAAGGCAGTTTAAAGGAATTCAAATGGCACTGGTTCAATCTATGTCTTCAGAAGCAATCTGATAAGTGTGGGTGAGAAACAGATCAATAGGCCTATTTAAATCCCTTTTTACTAATAAACCTGCACTTTCACATTCTTCTTCTTTTGATTTTGGTGATTCAATTATTTGTGCATATTGCCACCTACTGGGCTGGGAGGAGAATTAATAGTAAAAAAAAAAAAAAGGACTTTATATATTATAAAGTATATGTATATAAGTATGAATTATTTTATGCTGCCTCTATGTGCTTTTTGGAGCTTCAGAGTTCTGGTCATCATTCACTTGCATTGTATGGACTAAAAGAGCTGAGATATTCTTCTAAAAATCTTAATTTGTGTTCTGCAGAAGAAAGAAAGTTATACATATCTGGGATGGAATGAGAGTGATAAAATGAGAGCATTTACATTTTTTAGTGAACTATCCCTTTAATTTGATGCATGGAAGAAATAAGTCATATTGGTTTGGAACAACATGGTGGTGAATGATGACAATTTCCTTTATTAACATTATTATTATTATTATTATTAATCATTCTGCAATGCATGTTAAATGTGTATCATTTACTGGAAAACAGGAGAGTAAACATCCATTACGTTATATGTGAAAGTAACTAGATACTCTCTACTTGAGCATTCTTTTTATTGGATACTTTCTTACTCTTACTCGAGTAATTTACAATATTATTACTTTTACTTTTATTTGAGTAAATTTTTGGCTACTCTACCCACCTCTGTTCAATAATGATAAACCATGGTTTACAGGAAAACTCAGACAGCTTCATCATGCCAAAGAGGATGCAGAAGTGGGGATAAAATATTGTATAACCAGGCAAGGAACTGTAGAATATTTTATAATTTAACTATATTAACTGATTATAGTGTGTTTTATGCATATGAATTTAAATAGTTATGCTTGTGCTAGTGTGAAAGAAAATGTAATAGTTGTGTATTTTGCAGCTAGAAAAGGCATTATGTGATCAATCAATTAGTCTTTTTGAACAAAAGACTAATTTATAATAAAGACAGTTTCTTTATTATAAAGAGCATGCATCTGATCATATGACAAACTTGAAGTAACATAACATGTATACAAATGCATCCTAAAATCTATTTTGCTGAAATCACATGGAAATCTGTTAAGAAAATCACATGTATCATATTAATAAACAAAGGAATTACAGTGGGTACGGAAAGTATTCAGACCCCCTTAAATTTTTCACTCTTTGTTATATTGCAGCCATTTGCTAAAATCATTTAAGTTCATTTTTTTCCCTCATTATTGTACACACAGCACCCCATATTGACAGAAAAACACAGAATTGTTGACATTTTTGCACATTTATTAAAAAAGTAAAACTGAAATATCACATGGTCCTAAGTATTCATACCCTTTGCTGTGACACTCATATATTTAACTCAGGTGCTGTCCATTTCTTCTGATCATCCTGGAGATGGTTCTACACCTTCAACTGAGTCCAGCTGTGTTTGATTATACTGATTGGACTTGATTAGGAAAGCCACACACCTGTCTATATAAGACCTTACAGCTCACAGTGCATGTCAGAGCAAATGAGAATCATGAGGTCAAAGGAACTACCTGAAGATCTCAGAGACAGAATTGTGGCAAGGCACAGATCTGGCCAAGGTTACAAAAAAATTTCTGCTGCCCTTAAGGTTCATAAGAGCACAGTGGCCTCCATAATCCTTAAATGGAAGACGTTTGGGATGACCAGAACCCTTCCTAGAGCTGGCCGTCCGGCCAAACTGAGCTGTCTGGGGAGAAGAGCCTTGGTGAGAGAGGTAAAGTAGAACCCAAAGATCACTGTGGCTGAGCTCCAGAGATGCAGTCGGGAGATGGGAGAAAGTTGTAGTAAGTCAACCATCACTGCAGCCATCCACCAGTCGGGGCTTTATGGAAGAGTGGCCCGACGGAAGCCTCTCCTCAGTGCAAGACACATGAAAGCCGTGCATGGAGTTTGCTAAAAAACACCTGAAGGACCCCAAGATGGTTATAAATAAGATTCTCTGGTCTGAAGAGACCGAGATATAACTTTTTGGCCTTAATTCTAAGCGGTATGTGTGGAGAAAACCAGGCACTGCTCATCACCTGTCCAATACAGTCTCAACAGTGAAGCATGGTGGTGGCAGCATCATGCTGTGGGGGTGTTTTTCAGCTGCAGGGACAGGACGACTGGTTGCAATCGAGGGAAAGATGAATGCCGCCAAGTACAGGGATATCCTGGACGAAAACCTTCTCCAGAGTGCTCTGGACCTCAGACTGGGCCGAAGGTTCACCTTCCAACAAGACAATGACCCTAAGCACACCGCTAAAATAACGAAGGAGTGGCTTCACAACAACTCTGTGACTGTTCTTGAATGGCCCAGCCAGAGCCCTGACTTAAACCCAATTGAGCATCTCTGGAGAGACCTGAAAATGGCTGTCCACCAACGTTTACCATCCAACCTGACAGAACTGGAGAGGATCTGCAAGGAGGAATGGCAGAGGATACCCAAATCCAGATGTGAAAAACTTGTTGCATCTTTCCCAAAAAGACTCATGGCTTTATTAGATCAAAAGGGTGCTTCTACTAAATACTGAACAAAGGGTATGAATACTTAGGACCATGTGATATTTCAGTTTTTCT